>NW_023493729.1:100000-105000 GCF_013265735.2 Oncorhynchus mykiss | reverse complement strand
AGAAGGGAGAGTGTTCATAATGTTCTAGAGTCTTCAGTAGATGAGAAGGGAGAGTGTTCATAATGTTCTAGAGTCTTCAGTAGATGAGAGGGGAGAGTGTTCATAATGTTCTAGAGTCTTCAGTATCTGAGAGGGGAGAGTGTTCATAATGTTCTAGAATCTTCAGTAGATGAGAGGGGAGAATGTTCATAATGTTCTAGAGTCTTCAGTATCTGAGAGGGGAGAGTGTTCATAATGTTCTAGAGTCTTCAGTATCTGAGAGGGGAGAGTGTTCATAATGTTCTAGAGTCTCCAGTAGATGAGAGGGGAGAGTGTTCATAATGTTCTAGAGTCTTCAGTAGATGAGAGGGGAGAGTGTTCAAAATGTTCTAGAGTCTTCAGTATCTGAGTGGGGAGAGTGTTCATAATGTTCTAGAGTCTTCAGTAGATGAGAGGGGAGAGTGTTCATAATGTTTTAGAGTCTTCAGTAGATGATAGGGGAGAGTGTTCATATTGTTCTAGAGTCTTCAGAAGATGAGAGGGGAGAGTGTTCATAATGTTCTAGAGTCTTCAGTATCTGAGAGGGGAGTGTGTTCATAATGTTCTAGAGTCTTCAGTAGATGAGAAGGGAGAGTGTTCATAATGTTCTAGAGTCTTCAGTAGATGAGAAGGGAGAGTGTTCATAATGTTCTAGAGTCTTCAGTAGATGAGAGGGGAGAGTGTTCATAATGTTCTAGAGTCTTCAGTATCTGAGAGGGGAGAGTGTTCATAATGTTCTAGAGTCTTCAGTATCTGAGAGGGGAGAGTGTTCATAATGTTCTAGAGTCTTCAGTATCTGAGAGGGGAGAGTGTTCATAATGTTCTAGAGTCTCCAGTAGATGAGAGGGGAGAGTGTTCATAATGTTCTAGAGTCTTCAGTAGATGAGAGGGGAGAGTGTTCAAAATGTTCTAGAGTCTTCAGTATCTGAGAGGGGAGAGTGTTCATAATGTTCTAGAGTCTTCAGTATCTGAGAGGGGAGTGTGTTCATAATGTTCTAGAGTCTTCAGTAGATGAGAAGGGAGAGTGTTCATAATGTTCTAGAGTCTTCAGTAGATGAGAAGGGAGAGTGTTCATAATGTTCTAGAGTCTTCAGTAGATGAGAGGGGAGAGTGTTCATAATGTTCTAGAGTCTTCAGTATCTGAGAGGGGAGAGTGTTCATAATGTTCTAGAATCTTCAGTAGATGAGAGGGGAGAATGTTCATAATGTTCTAGAGTCTTCAGTATCTGAGAGGGGAGAGTGTTCATAATGTTCTAGAGTCTTCAGTATCTGAGA
The DNA here is from genome assembly GCF_013265735.2 of Oncorhynchus mykiss. Lineage (NCBI taxonomy): Eukaryota > Metazoa > Chordata > Actinopteri > Salmoniformes > Salmonidae > Oncorhynchus > Oncorhynchus mykiss. The sequence goes on along the minus strand of NW_023493729.1, from coordinate 103,707 downwards.
GGGGAGAGTGTTCATAATGTTCTAGAGTCTCCAGTAGATGAGAGGGGAGAGTGTTCATAATGTTCTAGAGTCTTCAGTAGATGAGAGGGGAGAGTGTTCAAAATGTTCTAGAGTCTTCAGTATCTGAGAGGGGAGAGTGTTCATAATGTTCTAGAGTCTTGAGTAGAGGATAGGGGAGAGTGTTCATAATGTTCTAGAGTCTTCAGTAGATGATAGGGTAGAGTGTTCATAATGTTCTAGATTCTTCAGTAGATGATAGTGGAGAGTGTTCATAATGTTCTAGAGTCTTCAGTAGATGATAGGGGAGAGTGTTCATAATGTTCTAGAGTCTTCAGTAGATGATAGGGGAGAGTGTTCATAATGTTCTAGAGTCTTCAGTAGATGATAGTGGAGAGTGTCCATAAAGTTCTAGAGTCTTCAGTAGATGATAGGGGAGAGTGTTCATAATGTTCTAGAGTCTTCAGTAGATGAGAGGGGAGAGTGTTCATAATGTTCTAGAGTCTTCAGTATCTGAGAGGGGAGTGTGTTCATAATGTTCTAGAGTCTTCAGTAGATGAGAAGGGAGAGTGTTCATAATGTTCTAGAGTCTTCAGTAGATGAGAAGGGAGAGTGTTCATAATGTTCTAGAGTCTTCAGTAGATGAGAGGGGAGAGTGTTCATAATGTTCTAGAGTCTTCAGTATCTGAGAGGGAAGAGTGTTCATAATGTTCTAGAATCTTCAGTAGATGAGAGGGGAGAATGTTCATAATGTTCTAGAGTCTTCAGTATCTGAGAGGGGAGAGTGTTCATAATGTTCTAGAGTCTTCAGTATCTGAGAGGGGAGAGTGTTCATAATGTTCTAGAGTCTTCAGTAGATGAGAAGGGAGAGTGTTCATAATGTTCTAGAGTCTTCAGTAGATGAGAAGGGAGAGTGTTCATAATGTTCTAGAGTCTTCAGTAGATGAGAGGGGAGAGTGTTCATAATGTTCTAGAGTCTTCAGTATCTGAGAGGGGAGAGTGTTCATAATGTTCTAGAATCTTCAGTAGATGAGAGGGGAGAATGTTCATAATGTTCTAGAGTCTTCAGTATCTGAGAGGGGAGAGTGTTCATAATGTTCTAGAGTCTTCAGTATCTGAGAGGGGAGTGTGTTCATAATGTTCTAGAGTCTTCAGTAGATGAGAAGGGAGAGTGTTCATAATGTTCTAGAGTCTTCAGTAGATGAGAAGGGAGAGTGTTCATAATGTTCTAGAGTCTTCAGTAGATGAGAGGGGAGAGTGTTCATAATGTTCTAGAGTCTTCAGTATCTGAGAGGGGAGAGTGTTCATAATGTTCTAGAATCTTCAGTAGATGAGAGGGGAGAATGTTCATAATGTTCTAGAGTCTTCAGTATCTGAGAGGGGAGAGTGTTCATAATGTTCTAGAGTCTTCAGTATCTGAGAGGGGAGAGTGTTCATAATGTTCTAGAGTCTCCAGTAGATGAGAGGGGAGAGTGTTCATAATGTTCTAGAGTCTTCAGTAGATGAGAGGGGAGAGTGTTCAAAATGTTCTAGAGTCTTCAGTATCTGAGAGGGGAGAGTGTTCATAATGTTCTAGAGTCTTCAGTAGATGAGAGGGGAGAGTGTTCATAATGTTTTAGAGTCTTCAGTAGATGATAGGGGAGAGTGTTCATATTGTTCTAGAGTCTTCAGAAGATGAGAGGGGAGAGTGTTCATAATGTTCTAGAGTCTTCAGTATCTGAGAGGGGAGTGTGTTCATAATGTTCTAGAGTCTTCAGTAGATGAGAAGGGAGAGTGTTCATAATGTTCTAGAGTCTTCAGTAGATGAGAAGGGAGAGTGTTCATAATGTTCTAGAGTCTTCAGTAGATGAGAGGGGAGAGTGTTCATAATGTTCTAGAGTCTTCAGTATCTGAGAGGGGAGAGTGTTCATAATGTTCTAGAGTCTTCAGTATCTGAGAGGGGAGAGTGTTCATAATGTTCTAGAGTCTTCAGTATCTGAGAGGGGAGAGTGTTCATAATGTTCTAGAGTCTCCAGTAGATGAGAGGGGAGAGTGTTCATAATGTTCTAGAGTCTTCAGTAGATGAGAGGGGAGAGTGTTCAAAATGTTCTAGAGTCTTCAGTATCTGAGAGGGGAGAGTGTTCATAATGTTCTAGAGTCTTCAGTATCTGAGAGGGGAGTGTGTTCATAATGTTCTAGAGTCTTCAGTAGATGAGAAGGGAGAGTGTTCATAATGTTCTAGAGTCTTCAGTAGATGAGAAGGGAGAGTGTTCATAATGTTCTAGAGTCTTCAGTAGATGAGAGGGGAGAGTGTTCATAATGTTCTAGAGTCTTCAGTATCTGAGAGGGGAGAGTGTTCATAATGTTCTAGAATCTTCAGTAGATGAGAGGGGAGAATGTTCATAATGTTTTAGAGTCTTCAGTATCTGAGAGGGGAGAGTGTTCATAATGTTCTAGAGTCTTCAGTATCTGAGAGGGGAGAGTGTTCATAATGTTCTAGAGTCTCCAGTAGATGAGAGGGGAGAGTGTTCATAATGTTCTAGAGTCTTCAGTAGATGAGAGGGGAGAGTGTTCAAAATGTTCTAGAGTCTTCAGTATCTGAGAGGGGAGAGTGTTCATAATGTTCTAGAGTCTTCAGTAGATGAGAGGGGAGAGTGTTCATAATGTTTTAGAGTCTTCAGTAGATGATAGGGGAGAGTGTTCATATTGTTCTAGAGTCTTCAGAAGATGAGAGGGGAGAGTGTTCATAATGTTCTAGAGTCTTGAGTAGAGGATAGGGGAGAGTGTTCATAATGTTCTAGAGTCTTCAGTAGATGATAGGGTAGAGTGTTCATAATGTTCTAGATTCTTCAGTAGATGATAGTGGAGAGTGTTCATAATGTTCTAGAGTCTTCAGTAGATGATAGGGGAGAGTGTTCATAATGTTCTAGAGTCTTCAGTAGATGATAGGGGAGAGTGTTCATAATGTTCTAGAGTCTTCAGTAGATGATAGTGGAGAGTGTCCATAAAGTTCTAGAGTCTTCAGTAGATGATAGGGGAGAGTGTTCATAATGTTCTAGAGTCTTCAGTAGATGAGAGGGGAGAGTGTTCATAATGTTCTAGAGTCTTCAGTATCTGAGAGGGGAGTGTGTTCATAATGTTCTAGAGTCTTCAGTAGATGAGAAGGGAGAGTGTTCATAATGTTCTAGAGTCTTCAGTAGATGAGAAGGGAGAGTGTTCATAATGTTCTAGAGTCTTCAGTAGATGAGAGGGGAGAGTGTTCATAATGTTCTAGAGTCTTCAGTATCTGAGAGGGGAGAGTGTTCATAATGTTCTAGAATCTTCAGTATATGAGAGGGGAGAATGTTCATAATGTTCTAGAGTCTTCAGTATCTGAGAGGGGAGAGTGTTCATAATGTTCTAGAGTCTTCAGTATCTGAGAGGGGAGAGTGTTCATAATGTTCTAGAGTCTTCAGTACAGTAGAAGAGAGGGGAGAGTGTGCATAATGTTCTAGAGTCTTCAGTAGATGAGAAGGGAGAGTGTTCATAATGTTCTAGAGTCTTCAGTAGATGAGAGGGGAGAGTGTTCATAATGTTCTAGAGTCTTCAGTAGATGAGAAGGGAGAGTGTTCATAATGTTCTAGAGTCTTCAGTAAATGAGAAGGGAGAGTGTTCATAATGTTCTAGAGTCTTCAGTAGATGAGAAGGGTGAGCGTTCATAATGTTCTGGAGTCTTCAGTAGATGAGAGGGG
>NW_023493729.1:82500-90000 GCF_013265735.2 Oncorhynchus mykiss | reverse complement strand
TGGAGGGGTGGAGGGGTGGAGGGGTGGAGGGATGTTGCACTGTGGTTTTTCCATTGAATAATTGAGATATTTTTGGGCACCGAAGCAAAGCGCCCTTTCACTCCTCCATCCCCCTCCTCACAACCCTGGCATAGGACCCACAGTTGGTGCCTCAGCCAAAACCCACAACTCCCCCCTTCACAAACACACATAGATACACACACGTGAACCCACACACACACACACACCAGCCCGTGTGGTCTATCGTTGCTATGAAATATGAAAGAGACCCCTGAAGGTAAGAACAGTTTAAAATATTAACACTGTTCATATCTCTTATATGTCACGTCTCTGGTGTGTGTGTGTGTGTGTGTGTGTGTGTGTGTGTGTGTGTGTGTGTGTGTGTGTGTGTGTGTGTGTGTGTGTGTGTGTGTGTGTGTATGAATTATTCCACGTCCCCGTCAGTGTGTGTCAGTGTCCACATGAGCAGAAGAGCTCCAGAGAGGTGTGTAAACAGCAAGGGAACGAGACACGCTGTCACGTCAGTTCACAGCCCTGCTGGAGAACACATGAGGATTAGTCTCTCTCGTTAAGATGAGCTGTGCTGTCAGGTTAGTGTTCACTACATGATCTCAGCCCCGATTTAGCTGTTCCAGACAAGTTTTGAAGAACGGAGACAAAATCCCGTTTCCTACTCGGTGCGCGCGGCCGCCACCGAAGCTTGTTTTAATGTGAGCGGATCAGGAACTCTGTGTTACCCATCCAGTTCTTTGAGCATTCCCAGATGTCCCGATATTTTCAAACGTTCGATTTTATTGACTCAAAATCTGCAAGATGGGCAACGACAGCGGTGATCAGCAATAGCCAATGAGAGTTAGTCAGAGAAGAAGGGAGCTGATGACGCTGTTTGGCCTCAGTGTAGACTCTCGAAAAGGAGGCATGAATACTTGTATGCATTTGTACTTCATTTAAAAAAAAATGTAACCTTTATTTAACTAGGCAAGCTAAGAACAAATTCTTATTTTCAATGATGGCCTAGGAACAGTGGGTTAACTGCCTGTTCAGGGTCAGAACAACAGATTTGTACCTTGTCAGCTCAGGGATATGAACTTGCAACCTTACTAGTGCAACGTTCTAACCACTAGGCTACCCTGGGACTGGATGATGAGCTGGGCTGTCAGGTCTCTAGTTATGATGAGCTGGGCTGTCAGGTCTCTAGTTATGATGAGCTGGGCTGTCAGGTCTCTAGTTATGATGAGCTGGGCTGTCAGGCCTCTAGTTATGATGAGCTGGGCTGTCAGGTCTCTAGTTATGATGAGCTGGGCTGTCAGGTCTCTAGTTATGATGATCTGGGCTGTCAGGTCTCTAGTTATGATGAGCTGGGCTGTCAGGTCTCTAGTTATGATGATCTGGGCTGTCAGGCCTCTAGTTATGATGAGCTGGGCTGTCAGGTCTCTAGTTATGATGAGCTGGGCTGTCAGTTCTCTAATTATGATGATCTGGGCTGTCAGGTCTCTAGTTATGATGATCTGGGCTGTCAGGTCTCTAGTTATGATGAGCTGGGCTGTCAGGACTCTAGTTATGATGAGCTGGGCTTCAGGTCTCTAGTTATGATGATCTGGGCTGTCAGGTCTCTAGTTATGATGAGCTGGGCTGTCAGGTCTCTAGTTATGATGATCTGGGCTGTAAGGTCTCTAGTTATGATGAGCTGGGCTGTCAGGTCTCTAGTTATGATGAGCTGGGCTGTCAGGACTCTAGTTATGATGAGCTGGGCTTCAGGTCTCTAGTTATGATGATCTGCGCTGTCAGGTCTCTAGTTATGATGAGCTGGGCTGTCAGGTCTCTAGTTATGATGATCTGGGCTGTCAGGTCTCTAGTTATGATGAGCTGGGCTGTCAGGTCTCTAGTTATGATGAGCTGGGCTGTCAGGTCTCTAGGTATGATGAGCTGGGATGTCAGGTCTCTAGTTATGATGAGCTGGGCTGTCAGGTCTCTAGTTATGATGAGCTGGGCTGTCAGATTAAAGTCAGGTCTCTAGTTATGATGAGCTGGGATGTCAGGTCTCTAGTTATGATGAGCTGGGTTGTCAGGTCTCTAGTTATGATGAGCTGGGCTGTCAGGTCTCTAGTTATGATGAGCTGGGCTGTCAGGTCTCTAGATATGATGATCTGGGCTGTCAGGTCTCTAGTTGTGATGAGCTGGGCTGTCAGGTCTCTAATTATGATGAGCTGGGCTGTCAGGTCTCTAGTTATGATGTGCTGGGCTGTCAGGTCTCTAGTTATGATGAGCTGGGCTGTCAGGTCTCTAGTTATGATGAGCTGGGCTGTCAGGTCTCTAGTTATGATGAGCTGGGCTGTCAGGTCTCTAGTTATGATGAGCTGGGCTGTCAGGTCTCTAGTTATGATGAGCTGGGATGTCAGGTCTCTAGTTATGATGAGCTGGGCTGTCAGGTCTCTAGGTATGATGAGCTGGGATGTCAGGTCTCTAGTTATGATGAGCTGGGCTGTCAGGTCTCTAGGTATGATGAGCTGGGATGTCAGGTCTCTAGTTATGATGAGCTGGGCTGTCAGGTCTCTAGTTATGATGAGCTGGGCTGTCAGATTAAAGTCAGGTCTCTAGTTATGATGAGCTGGGATGTCAGGTCTCTAGTTATGATGAGATGGGTTGTCAGGTCTCTAGTTATGATGAGCTGGGCTGTCAGGTCTCTAGTTATGATGAGCTGGGCTGTCAGGTCTCTAGTTATGATGATCTGGGCTGTCAGGTCTCTAGTTGTGATGAGCTGGGCTGTCAGGTCTCTAATTATGATGAGCTGGGCTGTCAGGTCTCTAGTTATGATGTGCTGGGCTGTCAGGTCTCTAGTTATGATGAGCTGGGCTGTCAGGTCTCTAGTTATAATGATCTGGGCTGTCAGGTCTCTAGTTATCATGATCTGGGCTGTCAGGTCTCTAGTTATGATGAGCTGGGCTGTCAGGTCTCTAGTTGTGATGATCTGGGCTGTCAGGTCTCTAGTTATGATGAGCTGGGCTGTCAGGTCTCTAGTTATGATGAGATGGGCTGTAAGGTCTCTAGTTATGATGAGCTGGGCTGTCAGGTCTCTAGTTATGATGAGCTGGGATGTCAGGTCTCTAGTTATGATGAGCTGGGCTGTCAGGTCTCTAGTTATGATGATCTGGGTTGTCAGGACTCTAGTTATGATGAGCTGGGCTGTCAGGTCTCTAGTTATGATGAGCTGGGCTGTCAGGTCTCTAGTTATGATGAGCTGGGCTGTCAGGTCTCTAGTTATGATGAGCTGGGCTGTCAGGTCTCTAGTTATGATGAGCTGGGCTGTCAGGTCTCTAGTTATGATGAGCTGGGCTGTCAGGTTAGAGTCAGGTCTCTAGTTATGATGAGCTGGGCTGTCAGGTCTCTAGTTATGATGATCTGGGCTGTCAGGCCTCTAGTTATGATGAGCTGGGCTGTCAGGTCTCTAGTTATGATGAGTTGGGCTGTCAGGTCTCTAGTTATGATGAGCTGGGCTGTCAGGTCTCTAGTTATGATGAGCTGGGCTGTCAGGTTAGAGTCAGGTCTCTAGTTATGATGATCTGGGCTGTCAGTACTCTAGTTATGATGAGCTGGGCTGTCAGGTCTCTAGTTATGATGAGCTGGGCTGTCAGGGCTCTAGTTATGATGAGCTGGGCTGTCAGGTCTCTAGTTATGATGAGCTGGGCTGTCAGGTCTCTAGTTATGATGAGCTGGGCTGTCAGGACTCTAGTTATGATGAGCTGGGCTGTCAGGTCTCTAGGTTTAATGATCTGGGCTGTCAGGACTCTAGTTATGATGAGCTGGGCTGTCAGGTCTCTAGTTATGATGAGCTGGGCTGTCAGGTCTCTAGTTATGATGAGATGGGCTGTAAGGTCTCTAGTTATGATGAGCTGGGCTGTCAGGTCTCTAGTTATGATGAGCTGGGATGTCAGGTCTCTAGTTATGATGAGCTGGGCTGTCAGGTCTCTAGTTATGATGATCTGGGTTGTCAGGACTCTAGTTATGATGAGCTGGGCTGTCAGGTCTCTAGTTATGATGAGCTGGGCTGTCAGGTCTCTAGTTATGATGAGCTGGGCTGTCAGGTCTCTAGTTATGATGAGCTGGGCTGTCAGGTCTCTAGTTATGATGAGCTGGGCTGTCAGGTCTCTAGTTATGATGAGCTGGGCTGTCAGGTTAGAGTCAGGTCTCTAGTTATGATGAGCTGGGCTGTCAGGTCTCTAGTTATGATGATCTGGGCTGTCAGGCCTCTAGTTATGATGAGCTGGGCTGTCAGGTCTCTAGTTATGATGAGTTGGGCTGTCAGGTCTCTAGTTATGATGAGCTGGGCTGTCAGGTCTCTAGTTATGATGAGCTGGGCTGTCAGGTTAGAGTCAGGTCTCTAGTTATGATGATCTGGGCTGTCAGTACTCTAGTTATGATGAGCTGGGCTGTCAGGTCTCTAGTTATGATGAGCTGGGCTGTCAGGTCTCTAGTTATGATGAGCTGGGCTGTCAGGTCTCTAGTTATGATGAGCTGGGCTGTCAGGTCTCTAGTTATGATGAGCTGGGCTGTCAGGTTAGAGTCAGGTCTCTAGTTATGATGATCTGGGCTGTCAGTACTCTAGTTATGATGAGCTGGGCTGTCAGGTCTCTAGTTATGATGAGCTGGGCTGTCAGGTCTCTAGTTATGATGAGCTGGGCTGTCAGGTCTCTAGTTATGATGATCTGGGCTGTCAGGTCTCTAGTTATGATGAGCTGGGCTGTCAGGTCTCTAGTTATGATGATCTGGGCTGTCAGGTCTCTAGTTGTGATGAGCTGGGCTGTCAGGTCTCTAATTATGATGAGCTGGGCTGTCAGGTCTCTAGTTATGATGAGCTGGGCTGTCAGGTCTCTAGTTATGATGAGCTGGGCTGTCAGGTCTCTAGTTATGATGAGCTGGGCTGTCAGGTCTCTAGTTATGATGATCTGGGCTGTCAGGTCTCTAGTTGTGATGAGCTGGGCTGTCAGGTCTCTAATTATGATGAGCTGGGCTGTCAGGTCTCTAGTTATGATGTGCTGGGCTGTCAGGTCTCTAGTTATGATGAGCTGGGCTGTCAGGTCTCTAGTTATAATGATCTGGGCTGTCAGGTCTCTAGTTATCATGATCTGGGCTGTCAGGTCTCTAGTTGTGATGAGCTGGGCTGTCAGGTCTCTAATTATGATGAGCTGGGCTGTCAGGTCTCTAGTTATGATGTGCTGGGCTGTCAGGTCTCTAGTTATAATGATCTGGGCTGTCAGGTCTCTAGTTATGATGAGCTGGGATGTCAGGTCTCTAGTTATGATGAGCTGGGCTGTCAGGTCTCTAGTTATGATGATCTGGGTTGTCAGGACTCTAGTTATGATGAGCTGGGCTGTCAGGTCTCTAGTTATGATGAGCTGGGCTGTCGGGTCTCTAGTTATGATGAGCTGGGCTGTCAGGTCTCTAGTTATGATGAGCTGGGCTGTCAGGTCTCTAGTTATGATGAGCTGGGCTGTCAGGTCTCTAGTTATGATGAGCTGGGCTGTCAGGTTAGAGTCAGGTCTCTAGTTATGATGAGCTGGGCTGTCAGGTCTCTAGTTATGATGATCTGGGCTGTCAGGCCTCTAGTTATGATGAGCTGGGCTGTCAGGTCTCTAGTTATGATGAGTTGGGCTGTCAGGTCTCTAGTTATGATGATCTGGGCTGTCAGGCCTCTAGTTATGATGAGCTGGGCTGTCAGGTCTCTAGTTATGATGAGTTGGGCTGTCAGGTCTCTAGTTATGATGAGCTGGGCTGTCAGGTCTCTAGTTATGATGAGCTGGGCTGTCAGGTCTCTAGTTATGATGAGCTGGGCTGTCAGGTCTCTAGTTATGATGAGCTGGGCTGTCAGGTTAGAGTCAGGTCTCTAGTTATGATGAGCTGGGCTGTCAGGTCTCTAGTTATGATGATCTGGGCTGTCAGGCCTCTAGTTATGATGAGCTGGGCTGTCAGGTCTCTAGTTATGATGAGTTGGGCTGTCAGGTCTCTAGTTATGATGATCTGGGCTGTCAGGCCTCTAGTTATGATGAGCTGGGCTGTCAGGTCTCTAGTTATGATGAGTTGGGCTGTCAGGTCTCTAGTTATGATGAGCTGGGCTGTCAGGTCTCTAGTTATGATGAGCTGGGCTGTCAGGTTAGAGTCAGGTCTCTAGTTATGATGATCTGGGCTGTCAGTACTCTAGTTATGATGAGCTGGGCTGTCAGGTCTCTAGTTATGATGAGCTGGGCTGTCAGGTCTCTAGTTATGATGAGCTGGGCTGTCAGGTCTCTAGTTATGATGAGCTGGGCTGTCAGGTCTCTAGTTATGATGAGCTGGGCTGTCAGGTTAGAGTCAGGTCTCTAGTTATGATGATCTGGGCTGTCAGTACTCTAGTTATGATGAGCTGGGCTGTCAGGTCTCTAGTTATGATGAGCTGGGCTGTCAGGTCTCTAGTTATGATGAGCTGGGCTGTCAGGTCTCTAGTTATGATGATCTGGGCTGTCAGGTCTCTAGTTATGATGAGCTGGGCTGTCAGGTCTCTAGTTATGATGATCTGGGCTGTCAGGTCTCTAGTTGTGATGAGCTGGGCTGTCAGGTCTCTAATTATGATGAGCTGGGCTGTCAGGTCTCTAGTTATGATGAGCTGGGCTGTCAGGTCTCTAGTTATGATGAGCTGGGCTGTCAGGTCTCTAGTTATGATGAGCTGGGCTGTCAGGTCTCTAGTTATGATGATCTGGGCTGTCAGGTCTCTAGTTGTGATGAGCTGGGCTGTCAGGTCTCTAATTATGATGAGCTGGGCTGTCAGGTCTCTAGTTATGATGTGCTGGGCTGTCAGGTCTCTAGTTATGATGAGCTGGGCTGTCAGGTCTCTAGTTATAATGATCTGGGCTGTCAGGTCTCTAGTTATCATGATCTGGGCTGTCAGGTCTCTAGTTGTGATGAGCTGGGCTGTCAGGTCTCTAATTATGATGAGCTGGGCTGTCAGGTCTCTAGTTATGATGTGCTGGGCTGTCAGGTCTCTAGTTATGATGAGCTGGGCTGTCAGGTCTCTAGTTATAATGATCTGGGCTGTCAGGTCTCTAGTTATGATGAGCTGGGATGTCAGGTCTCTAGTTATGATGAGCTGGGCTGTCAGGTCTCTAGTTATGATGATCTGGGTTGTCAGGACTCTAGTTATGATGAGCTGGGCTGTCAGGTCTCTAGTTATGATGAGCTGGGCTGTCGGGTCTCTAGTTATGATGAGCTGGGCTGTCAGGTCTCTAGTTATGATGAGCTGGGCTGTCAGGTCTCTAGTTATGATGAGCTGGGCTGTCAGGTCTCTAGTTATGATGAGCTGGGCTGTCAGGTCTCTAGTTATGATGAGCTGGGCTGTCAGGTCTCTAGTTATGATGAGCTGGGCTGTCAGGTCTCTAGTTATGATGAGCTGGGCTGTCAGGTCTCTAGTTATGATGAGCTGGGCTGTCAGGTCTCTAGTTATGATGAGCTGGGCTGTCAGGTTAGAGTCAG
>NW_023493729.1:67500-72500 GCF_013265735.2 Oncorhynchus mykiss | reverse complement strand
TGGATGGGGACGGGGACGGGGACGGGGACGGGGATGGTGGACTAGGATGGTGGATGTGGACGGGGACGGGGACGGGGATGGTGGATGGGGATGGTGGATGGTGGATGGTGGATGGTGGATGGTGGATGGGGATGGTAGATGGGGATGGTGGATGGTGGATGGTGGATGGGGATGGTAGATGGTGGATGGTGGATGGGGATGGTAGATGGTGGATGGTGGATGGTGGATGATGCATGGTGGATGGTGGATGGTGGATGGGGATGGTGGATGGGGATGGTGGATGGGGATGGTGGATGGGGATGGTGGATGGTGGATGGTGGATGGTGGATGGTGGATGGTGGATGGGGATGGAGATGGTGGATGGGGATGGGGATGGTGGATGGGGATGGTGGATGGTGGATGGGGATGGTGGATGGTGGATGGTGGATGGGGATGGTGGATGGTGGATGTGGATGGGGATGGTGGATGGGGATGGTGGATGGGGATGGTGGATGGTGGATGGTGGATGGAGATGGGGATGGTGGATGGGGATGGTGGATGGGGATGGTGGATGGTGGATGGTGGATGGTGGATGGTGGATGGAGATGGGGATGGTGGATGGGGATGGTGGATGGGGATGGGGATGGTGGATGGGGATGGTGGATGGGGATGGTGGATGGGGATGGGGATGGTGGATGGGGATGGTGGATGGGGATGGTGGATGGGGATGGTGGATGGTGGATGGTGGATGGGGATGGTGGATGGTGGATGGTGGATGGGGATGGTAGATGGTGGATGGTGGATGGGGATGGTGGATGGGGATGGTGGATGGTGGATGGAGATGGGGATGGTGAATGGGGATGGTGGATGGTGCGTGGTGTCACACACACACACTCACACATACCTACTCACACACGCGCACACACGCATACACACACGCACACACACACACACACTCATACACACGCACAAACACCTAGAAATAGCTTGTCTGATAGCTCAGCTCCTCTCTGCCAAAATCAGGCTAATTTGAGAAAGATTAATTCACTGTGTGTATGTGTATGTGTATATGTGTGTGTCTGTGCGTGTGTCAGTGTTTTTAGTGTGTGTCAGTGGTGAGTAGAGGATTGTGTCTGTATGCAATGAGACGCTGCTGTCACTAACATCTGCTCCACTCCTGGCTGCTATGAAGGCCTGCCCTCACCGCTCTCTCTCTATCTCTCTTATCATCTCTCTATCTCTAACTCTCTCTCTCTTCCCTCTCTCTCTCTCTCGCTCTTCCTATCGCTCTCTTTATTTCTTTCTCCCTCTTTCTTTCTGGCCTTCTCCCTCTCTCCCTCTTTTAATTTCCCTCTTTTAAGTTTCTCTCTCTCTCTGAGGAAAGATATAACACCAGTCTTCAATGTTTAACTGTCTGAGAGAGAGAGATAAACAGAGACGGAGAGAAAGAGAGGAGATAGAGTGGAGAGGGAGTAAAGAGAGAGAGAGGGGGGAAAGATAGAGAGAGGGGGAGAGGGAATAGAGAGAGGGTAGAGAGAGATTAAGTGAAACCGACTAAGTATAACATTTGGCTAGAGTGAGGAGAGGAGTGAGAGAGGAGAGGAAAGGAGTGGTGATGAGGAGAGGAGAGAAGGAGTGGTGAGGAGAAGAGAGGAGGACTGAGAGAGGAGAGGAATAGAGGAGTCATGAGGAGAGGAGGAGTCAGGGAGGAGAGGAGGAGTGAGGGCGGAGAGGAGTGAGGGAGGAGAGGAGAGAAGGAGTGAGGGAGGAGAGGAGTGAGGGAGGAGAGGAGGAGTGAGGGAGGAGAGGAGTGAGGGACAAAAGGTGGAGTCAGGGAGGAGAGGAGATAAGGAGTGAGGGCGGAGAGGAGTGAGGGAGGAGGGGAGTGAGGGAGGGAGGAGAGGAGGAGTGAGGGAGGAGTGAGAGAGGAGAGGAGTGAGGGAGGAGGGAGTGAGGGAGGAGAGGAGGAATGAGGGAGGAGAGGAGTGGAGAGAAGGAGAGGAGAGACGATGGGGACAGCCCTAAACAACAACAAAACAACAACATTTCCTCCAGGCTACCACCCAGGTAAACAAGGCTGTATGTGTGTGTGTGTGTGTGTGTGTGTGTGTGTGTGTGTGTGTGTGTGTGTGTGTGTGTGTGTGTATGTGTCTGTCTGCGTTAAAATTGGACACTGAACAATGAATTGGTCAGTACTGTACATACACTGACTTAATTACAATAACACCGTACACCCCAACGGACTGACTTTAAATGTCATGTTGTTGTCTGTCTGGAAATGCTAGTACAGTGGATGAGGTGGGACGGGGTGGTGAGAGAAAGATGGAGGGATGGAGGGAGGGATGGAAGGTGGGATGGCGTGGAGGGATAGAAGGAGGGATGGATGGATGGAAGGTGGGACCAGGTAGAGGGATAGAGGGAGGGATGGATGGAAGGTGGGACCAGGTAGAGGGATAGAGGGAGGGATGGATGGAAGGTGGGACCAGGTAGAGGGATAGAGGGAGGGATGGATGGAAGGTGGGACCAGGTAGAGGGATAGTGGGAGGGACGGATGGAAGGTGGGACCAGGTAGAGGGATAGAGGGAGGGATGGATGGAAGGTGGGACCAGGTAGAGGGATAGAGGGAGGGATGGATGGAAGGTGGGACGGCGTGGAGGGATAGAGGGCGGATGGCTGAAAGGTGGGATAGGATTGCTGCTAGCTATTTTAATTATTCAGAAATACTGACAATGAAATGTATCTGTGGGAGGGATGGTGGGATGAGAGAGGAGAGAACGGAGGGGGGAGAGAAGGGGGTAGAAGGGATGGAGGAAGTGAAGGGGGGAGAAGGGATGGAGGGATGGTGGGATGAGAGAGGAGAGAAAGGAGGGGGAGAGAAGGGGGTAGAAGGGATGGAGGAAGTGGAGGGGGTAGAAGGGATGGAGGGATGGTGGGAGAAGGCAGGCGTGAAATGGGCAGCGCGTTCACATCTCTGTCCGAGGGAGGTCTGCTGGTCCCTTCAGTCAGTAACGGTTGCTCACGGTGACGTGTGCGTGTCTAATGTCTCGCTCTCAACCCGTTGTCATGTTACTGTAGCAGAGTAGAGCTTCAGCACAACTGACTGGTGCGTTGTCAAGCTGGTGATCCTGTGTGTTAGGGTCTGACATGTTGTATGGACAGTGTCTGATTGGCCTGATGGGGGAAGGTTTATGACCCCCATAAATACCTTTTCTCTCTCCCTACTCTACAGAGTGACTCTTGGAGAGTAATTTGTTGACATAGAGAAAGTCTGGTAACATCAAAAGGGTGGGGAAAGGAACCATATTTCGGTAATCCAACCAGCTGAAAATATGCATTGGCACTTAAAGAATATAACGCCGGATCAGTTGTCGTCTGATACATTATTACTGATGACAGGATGACATAAACTGTATCGTGGAAAGTCTACACATTATAGTTATCAGGCACTTAAAGAATATGATGCCGGATCAGTTGTCATCTGAGACATTATTACTGATGATAGGATGACATAAACTGTATCGTGGAAAGTCTACACATTATAGTTATCAGATTCACATGGAATGTAAACGCTTAAATATGAAACTATTTTTGAAAAGATTAAATGTAATTTAGCTTCTTAATTAATGAGAGAACGGTTTGTCATAAAGTTAACTCTGTTAACTCTACTCAGTTGCCCCGCCCATGTGAACAGACAGTGGTTGTAAACTATGAAACACGGCCCTCTCTCCCAATCCTACATAAGCCCGTTGACGAAAATGTAACTTCCTGTTCCAAAAACGTCTGGCAGTCCACATGCCTACAGAAGTAAGCCAACACCAGCAAGAACCTAACGAAATTGGCATCGAATTTCAATGTGAAGGTGACGACCTACATGCCGGAAGGATGAATTTGGATTATACCAGCCAGAATATAGCATGAGCTTAAAAGTATGGCAACTTGGTATGAACTTTGAACTCTTATTCACTAAAGAAGTGATACTCTCTCCGCCCGCTAAACGTGGGCTAGGAGAGGACGGACAGAGTATCCATTCTACCATGCTCCAGTTCAACACTGGACAGTCTTCAGAGGAACAGAGATCTATGCTGGACAACCTGGCCTCCCATCTACGAACAACTGATCGAAGCGCAGCTCAGAGTAAATATATATATTTTATTTTCCTTTGCCTACGATCCGATCGAGACATAGCTTCTCCCTTCTCCTCAGTCTTCCCGCTCTTCCATTCAAACCCCCTTTCCTTTGTGTAACCAGCCGTTATGTCGGCTCCGTCCACCAGGGACATTTTCTATATGACATAATTCGTAATCAATGTATGATCCATTCTGTGTAGATGTAATTCTGTGTGATTATTTAGGTATTTAGTAAATAAATAATTGAACCAAATTTTGTATTGCTGATTCAACTTGTTAGCCAGGGTTCGTGAAGATAAACAAGAATTTGCAACTTTCAGATGAGACTAAAAAAGGTGACGATTAAATATTGACTGCTATTGATGTAAAATTGTACAAGTTCTTTAAGAGTTTATTCGGAGATAACAGCTCTATAAACATTATTTTGTGGTGCCCCGACTTTCTAGTTAATTACATTTCTCCTGATTAGCTTAATCAGGTTTTATTAATTAAAGATAAATGTTTTTATAGAATAGCATGTCATATCACTTAATCCGGCATAGCTAAAGACACAACAACAGGGTACACAGATGGGAATGAAGCAATGCAGCTACACTCTGTGGTCCGTCATACTACGACAAACAAGTTTACTAAAGAGATACAAATGAACTGTTTGGGATTTTAATTCAGTGATTATATTGTTATTCTAACACTGTAACCTGTTCTGTACATTATATTAGAAGGCAAAGCCACAAAGCACAGGCTGCTCTGCTCACTTCAGTCTATTGTTCCACATACCTACAAACCCCAACCCGACCTTATCCATTTTTCTGACAGAAAAACACGTCCCAAAACCCCCAAAAACGAACCAAACCACAACCAAAAGCCACTTTGGTCCTCTGGTTTTGTGCTGAA
>NW_023493729.1:55000-62500 GCF_013265735.2 Oncorhynchus mykiss | reverse complement strand
AGGGAGGGAGGGAGGGAGGGAGGGAGGGAGGGAGGGAGGGAGGGAGGGAGGGAGGGAGGGAGGGAGGGAGGGAGGGAGAGGTATGAGGGAGGGAGGGAGTGGGATGGAGGGAGGGAGAGGTATGGAGGGAGGGAGAGGGATGGAGGTAGAGGGAGGGAGGGAGCGAGGGAGGGAGGGAGGGAGGGAGGGAGGGAGGGAGGGAGAGGGAGGGAGGGAGGGAGGGAGGGAGGGAGGGAGGGAGAGGGAGGGAGGGAGGGAGGGAGGGAGGGAGGGAGGGAGGGAGGGAGGGAGGGAGGGAGGGAGGGAGGGAGGGAGGGAGGGAGGGAGGGAGGGAGGGAGGGAGGGGGAGGGAGAGGGATGGAGGGAGGGAGAGGGATGGAGGGAGGGAGAGAGGGAGGGAGGGAGGCAGGGATGGAGGGAGGGAGGCAGGGATGGAGGGGGGAGGCAGGGATGGAGGGAGGGAGAGGGATGGAGGGAGGGAGAGATATGGAGGGAGGGAGGGAGGGAGGGAGGGAGTGGGATGGTGGTAAGGAAGGATGGAAAGGGAGGGAGGGAGGGGGGGGATGGTGGTAAGGAAGGATGGAAAGGGAGGGAGGGAGGGGGATGGTGGTAAGGGAGGGAGGGAGGGAGGGAGGGAGGGAGGGAGAGAGTGGGAGGGAGGGAGTGGGAGGGTGGTAAGGGAGAGATGGAGGGAGGGAGGGAGGGAGGGAGTGGGAGGGTGGTAAGGGAGAGATGGAGGGAGGGAGGGAGGGAGGGAGTGGGAGGGTGGTAAGGGAGAGATGGAGGGAGGGAGGGAGGGAGGGAGGCAGAGAGTGGGATGGTGGTAAGGGAAGGATGGAGAGGAAGCGATGGTGGTAAGGGAGAGTTAGAGAGGGATGGTGGGAAGAGAGAAAGGGAAAGATAGATGGAAAGAGAGAGAGATGAATGCACACAGAAGGAAACCCCACAGATCTGCTGTGTGTTGAAAATTAAGACTCCATATCTTGTACCTCTAAAGTCTAAACCTAAATGAATCCCTCTGCTGTGGATGTGGAGCGGCACTTTATCACACACACACACACACACACACACACACACACACACACACACACACACACACACACACACACACACACACACACACACACACACACGCACACACACACACTATATATTAGCAATGAAGGGAGGTCTGGCTCAAACTTACAACTTTCAACCAACAAAAATGTCACCAAGCAAAAGCTACTATATGAACACACCCGTGGCGGTTGGTGCTGTTTAAGATGAGGGAGGACGTTCATTACGAAGGAAATGTTCATGAGCATAGACTTCTTTCTATTACATCATAATGGATTTTACTTTTTTTTAAATATATATTTCACCTTTATTTAACCAGGCGATGTCATCTACAAAATAGCTTCCAATACTTTACTCAGCAAACTGGATGCAGTCTATCACCAGTGCCATCCATTTTGTTACCAAAGCCCTTTAAAACACCCACCACTGCGACCTGTATGCTCTAGTCGGCTGGCCCTCGCTACATATTCGCCACTGGCGACAGGTCATCTATAAGTCTCTGCTAGGTAAAGCTCATCCTTATCCCAGCTCACTGGTCAAGATAACAACACCCACACGTAGCATGCGCTCCAGCAGGTATATCTCACTGGTCATCCCCAAAGCCAACACCTGCTTTGGCCTCCTTTCCTTCCAGTTCTCTGCTGCCAGTGACTGGAACAAATTGCAAAAAATCGCTGAAGCTGGAGACATACATTCCCCTCACTAACTTTAAACATCAGCTATCTGAGCAGCTAACCGATCACTGCAGCTGCACATAGCCCACCAGTAAATAGCCCATCCAATCTACCTACCTCATCCCCATACTGTTTTTATTTACTTTTCTGCTCTTTTGCTCACCAGTGTTTCTACTTGCACATCATCATCTGCTCATTTATCGCTCCAGTGTTAATCTGCTAAACTGTAATTACTTTGCTACTATGGCCTATTTATTGCCTTACTTCCTCACGCCTTTTGCACACACTGTATATAGACTTTTATTTTCTGTTGTGTTATTGACTGTATGTTTGTTTTTTTTCCATGTGTAACTCTGTGTTGTTGTTTGTGTAGCACTGCTTTGCCTTATCTTGGCCAGGTCGCAATTGTAAATGAGAACTTGTTCTCAACTAGCCTACCTGGTTAAATAAAGGTCAAATAAATAATAATAAATAATAAATGAAGTATGTAGATACCCAGTCATGTAGATAACCAGTCATGTAGACACCCAGTCATGTAGATACCCAGACACCCAGTCATGTAGATACCCAGTCATGTAGATAACCAGTCATGTAGATACCCAGACACCCAGTCATGTAGATAACCAGTCATGTAGATACCCAGTCATGTAGACACCCAGTCATGTAGACACCCAGTCATGTAGACACCCAGTCATGTAGATACCCAGTCATGTAGACATCCAGTCATGTAGACACCCAGTAATGTAGGTACCCAGACACCCAGTCATGTAGATACCCAGTCATGTAGATACCCAGTCATGTAGACACCCAGTCATGTAGGTACCCAGACACCCAGTCATGTAGACACCCAGTCATGTAGGTACCCAGACACCAAGTCATGTAGATACCCAGTCATGTAGATACCCAGATACCCAGTCATGTAAATAACCAGTCATGTAGATACCCAGTCATGTAGATACCCAGATACCCAGTCATGTAGATACCCAGTCATGTAGATACCCAGTCATGTAGATACCCAGATACCCAGTCATGTAGATAACCAGTCATGTAGATACCCAGATACCCAGTCATGTAGATAACCAGTCATGTAGATACCCAGTCATGTAGATAACCAGTCATGTAGATACCCAGTCATGTAGATACCCAGTCATGTAGATAACCAGTCATGTAGACACCCAGTCATGTAGATACCCAGTCATGTAGATACCCAGTCATGTAGACACCCAGTCATGTAGACACCCAGTCATGTAGACACCCAGTCATGTAGATACCCAGTCATGTAGATAACCAGTCATGTAGACACCCAGTCATGTAGATACCCAGTCATGTAGATAACCAGTCATGTAGATACCCAGTCATGTAGATACCCAGTCATGTAGATACCCAGTCATGTAGATACCCAGTAATGTAGATACCCAGTCATGTAGATACCCAGTCATGTAGACACCCAGTCATGTAGATACCCAGTCATGTAGATACCCAGTCATGTAGACACCCAGTCATGTAGACACCCAGTCATGTAGACACCCAGTCATGTAGATACCCAGTCATGTAGATAACCAGTCATGTAGATACCCAGTCATGTAGATACCCAGTCATGTAGATAACCAGTCATGTAGATACCCAGTCATGTAGATACCCAGTCATGCAGATAACCAGTCATGTAGATACCCAGTCATGTAGATACCCAGTCATGTAGATACCCAGTCATGTAGATACCCAGTCATGTAGATACCCAGTCATGTAGATACCCAGTCATGTAGACACCCAGTCATGTAGATACCCAGTCATGTAGATAACCAGTCATGTAGATACCCAGTCATGTAGATACCCAGTCATGCAGATAACCAGTCATGTAGATACCCAGTCATGTAGATACCCAGTCATGTAGATACCCAGTCATGTAGATACCCAGTCATGTAGATACCCAGGCATGTAGATACCCAGTCATGTAGACACCCAGTCATGTAGATACCCAGTCATGTAGATACCCAGATACCCAGTCATGTAAATAACCAGTCATGTAGATACCCAGTCATGTAGATACCCAGATACCCAGTCATGTAGATACCCAGTCATGTAGATACCCAGTCATGTAGATACCCAGATACCCAGTCATGTAGATAACCAGTCATGTAGATACCCAGATACCCAGTCATGTAGATAACCAGTCATGTAGATACCCAGTCATGTAGATAACCAGTCATGTAGATACCCAGTCATGTAGATACCCAGTCATGTAGATAACCAGTCATGTAGACACCCAGTCATGTAGATACCCAGTCATGTAGATACCCAGTCATGTAGACACCCAGTCATGTAGACACCCAGTCATGTAGACACCCAGTCATGTAGATACCCAGTCATGTAGATAACCAGTCATGTAGACACCCAGTCATGTAGATACCCAGTCATGTAGATAACCAGTCATGTAGATACCCAGTCATGTAGATACCCAGTCATGTAGATACCCAGTCATGTAGATACCCAGTAATGTAGATACCCAGTCATGTAGATACCCAGTCATGTAGACACCCAGTCATGTAGATACCCAGTCATGTAGATACCCAGTCATGTAGACACCCAGTCATGTAGACACCCAGTCATGTAGACACCCAGTCATGTAGATACCCAGTCATGTAGGTACCCAGTCATGTAGACACCCAGTCATGTAGATACCCAGTCATGTAGATACCCAGTCATGTAGATAACCAGTCATGTAGATACCCAGTCATGTAGATACCCAGTCATGTAGATACCCAGTCATGCAGATAACCAGTCATGTAGATACCCAGTCATGTAGATACCCAGTCATGTAGATACCCAGTCATGTAGATACCCAGTCATGTAGATACCCAGTAATGTAGATACCCAGTCATGTAGATACCCAGTCATGTAGACACCCAGTCATGTAGATACCCAGTCATGTAGATACCCAGTCATGTAGACACCCAGTCATGTAGATACCCTGTCATGTAGATACCCAGTCATGTAGATAACCAGTCATGTAGATACCCAGTCATGTAGATACCCAGTCATGTAGATAACCAGTCATATAGATACCCAGTCATTTGAATGTTCAGAAATCTCCTATATGGGTTTAGAAAACACTGAGTTCTGCTTCTAAAGTGTAATGCTTATACAATTACAGACATGTACTGAGGCCTGGGAATGTATTGTATTGTATATTACACACACTGGGAATCTAATGTATACTATAGTACACACACTGGGTATATAACTAACTAGGCTGAACTGGTTCCTAACTAGACTGAACTGGTTCCTAACTAGGCTGAACTGGTTCCTAACTAGGCTGAACTGGTTCCTAACTAGGCTGAACTGGTTCCTAACTAGACTGAAGTGGTTCCTAACTTGGCTGAACTGGTTCCTAACTAGACTGAACTGGTTCCTAACTAGACTGAACTCGTTCCTAACTAGACTGAACTGGTTCCTAACTAGGCTGAACTGGTTCCTAACTAGACTGAACTCATTCCTAACTAGACTGAACTGGTTCCTAACTAGGCTGAACTGGTTCCTAACTAGACTGAATTGGTTCCTAACTATGCTGAACTGGTTCCTAACTAGACTGAAGTGGTTCCTAACTAGACTGAACTGGTTCCTAACTAGGCATAACTGTTTCCTAACTAGACTGAACTGGTTCCTAACTAGGCTGAACTGGTTCCTAACTAGACTGAACTGGTTCCTAACTAGGCTGAACTGGTTCCTAACTAGACTGAAGTGGTTCCTAACTAGACTGAACTGGTTCCTAACTAGGCTGAACTGGTTCCTAACTAGACTGAACTTGTTCCTAACTAGACTGAAGTGGTTCCTAACTAGGCTGAACTGGTTCCTAACTAGACTGAACTGGTTCCTAACTAGGCTGAACTGGTTCCTAACTAGGCTGAACTGGTTCCTAACTAGACTGAACTGGTTCCTAACTAGACTGAACTTGTTCCTAACTAGACTGAAGTGGTTCCTAACTAGGCTGAACTTGTTCCTAACTAGACTGAAGTGGTTCCTAACTAGACTGAACTTGTTCCTAACTAGACTGAAGTGGTTCCTAACTAGGCTGAACTGGTTCCTAACTAGACTGAACTGGTTCCTAACTAGGCTGAACTGGTTCCTAACTAGACTGAAGTGGTTCCTAACTAGACTGAACTGGTTCCTAACTAGGCTGAACTGGTTCCTAACTAGACTGAACTTGTTCCTAACTAGACTGAAGTGGTTCCTAACTAGGCTGAACTGGTTCCTAACTAGACTGAACTGGTTCCTAACTAGGCTGAACTGGTTCCTAACTAGGCTGAACTGGTTCCTAACTAGACTGAACTGGTTCCTAACTAGACTGAACTTGTTCCTAACTAGACTGAAGTGGTTCCTAACTAGGCTGAACTTGTTCCTAACTAGACTGAAGTGGTTCCTAACTAGGCTGAACTGGTTCCTAACTAGACTGAACTGGTTCCTAACTAGGCTGAACTGGTTCCTAACTAGGCTGAACAGATTCCTAACATCGGGGTAGGTTCCTTGTCAATCATTGGCTTATTGGTGAAATCAGCAATCAGACAATATCTTCTTTGACTTAGTGAATCATTCATTTATTAATGTGGTTGCAGACAGAAGTTGACAACGGGAACACAGCATGTATGTTTCAGAGTAAGTTCTGCAACCCACCTAAGGGCACAGCTGATTATATACATGTGATCACTACCTGGTGGTATGATCACCTACGTCAATGTGTGTGTGTATCAATAAGCTGAGGTTACCTTATAAAGTAACCTGGTACAGTAGCTTCTCTGAATTCATTAGCATTGACCACTGTCACTCAATATCAACATGTCAAAACCAGACAGTGGTTACTTCTCTTTATCTAGTTTCAGTCTGACTCAGACCCAGCCTGCAAGCCCACTCTCACAACAGCCAGGACCACAAAGACTAATATAGACTCAGACCCAGCCTGCAAGCCCACTCTCACATCAACCAGGGCCTAACCACAAAGACTAATATAGACTCAGACCCAGCCTGCAAGCCCACTGTCACAACAGCCAGGGCCTAACCACAAAGACTAATATAGACTCAGACCCAGCCTGCAAGCCCACTCTCACAACAGCCAGGACCTAACCACAAAGACTAATATAGACTCAGACCCAGCCTGCAAGCACACTCTCACAACAGCCAGGACCACAAAGACTAATATAGACTCAGACCCAGCCTGCAAGCACACTCTCACAACAGCCAGGGCCTAACCACAAAGACTAATATAGACTCAGACCCAGCCTGCAAGCCCACTCTCACATCAACCAGGGCCTAACCACAAAGACTAATATAGACTCAGACCCAGCCTGCAAGCCCACTCTCACATCAGCCAGGGCCTAACCACAAAGACTAATATAGACTCAGACCCAGCCTGCAAGCCCACTCTCACATCAGCCAGGGCCTAACCACAAAGACTAATATAGACTCAGACCCAGCCTGCAAGCCCACTCTCACATCAACCAGGGCCTAACCACAAAGACTAATATAGACTCAGACCCAGCCTGCAAGCACACTCTCACAACAGCCAGGGCCTAACCACAAAGACTAATATAGACTCAGACCCAGCCTGCAAGCACACTCTCACAACAGCCAGGGCCTAACCACAAAGACTAATATAGACTCAGACCCAGCCTGCAAGCCCACTCTCACATCAACCAGGGCTTAACCACAAAGACTAATATAGACTCAGACCCAGCCTGCAAGCCCACTCTCACATCAACCAGGACCTAACCACAAAGAC
>NW_023493729.1:0-45000 GCF_013265735.2 Oncorhynchus mykiss | reverse complement strand
TGAGTGGGGAGCGTTGCATGGCTACAGTATGTTATATTAGAGGGGGTGAGTGGGGAGCGTTGCATGGCTACAGTATATTAAATTAGTGGGGGTGAGTGGAGAGCGTTGCATGGCTACAGTATATTAAATTAGAGGAGATGAGTGGGGAGCGTTGCATGGCTACAGTATATTATATTAGAGGGGGTGAGTGGGGAGAGTTGCATGGCTACAGTATATTATATTAGAGGGGGTGAGTGGGGAGTGTTGCATGGCTACAGTATATTATATTAGAGGGGGTGAGTGGGGAGCGTTGCATGGCTACAGTATATTATATTAGAGGGGGTGAGTGGGGAGTGTTGCATGGCTACATTATATTATATTAGAGCGGGTGAGTGGGGAGTGTTGTAATGAATAGATAAGGATGTAAATATGGAAGAAGGAGGGGAGGAGAAGCATTCTACACATCCAGTGACCACACACACACACACACACACACACACACACACACACACACACACATACACACACATACACACACACACACACATACACACTACACACTACACACACCCTACGTAATGCCTGTTTGTCACGTTAATTACTGCCGACTAGTCATGTGATTGAAGCGGAACACTTTAGTGCCGACGAGCAGGTAATGGATGAATCAGGGAGGGAGTTGGATCGTTCACAACCTGACACAACTCATCCATTATAACTGATGGATGAATCAGGGAGGGAGTTGGATCGTTGACAACCTGACACAACTCATCCATTATAACTGATTACTACATCAGGGATGGAGTTGGATCGTTCACAACCTGACACAACTCATCCATTATAACTGATGGATGAATCAGGGAGGGAGTTGGATCGTTCACAACCTGACACAACTCATCCATTATAACTGATGGATGAATCAGGGAGGGAGTTGGATCGTTCACAACCTGACACAACTCATCCATTATAACTGATGGATGAATCAGGGAGGGAGTTGGATCCTTTACAACCTGACACAACTCATCCATTATAACTGATGGATGAATCAGGGAGGGAGTTGGATCCTTTACAACCTGACACAACTCATCCATTATAACTGATGGATGAATCAGGGAGGGAGTTGGATCCTTTACAACCTGACACAACTCATCCATTATAACTGATGGATGAATCAGGGAGGGAGTTGGATCGTTTACAACCTGACACAACTCATCCATTATAACTGATGGATGAATCAGGGAGGGAGTTGGATCGTTTACAACCTGACACAACTCATCCATTATAACTGATGGATGAATCAGGGAGGGAGTTGGATCGTTCACAACCTGACACAACTCCTCCATTATAACTGATTACTACATCAGTTATTTATGTTCACCTCCAGAAATAAATGCTCCTAATGTAACCAGTTGCCCCACATACCTTATGTACATACTACATGTGTGTACAACACCTGTATGTAGTGTGTGTTGGTGGATGTCCATTCATAAGGAAGTGTGCAGTATGCATATTGAAAACCATAAGCGCTCCCTATGTACAGTTGTTCTATATAGTGACATATGTGGATGTACATTTCGTTATAAGTGTGTAGTGTAAATATTGGATATTGAAATTCATATTTTTTTTTAAGTAATAATATTTGTCAGGACCCGGAGTCTTTCCTGGGTAGGTCATGTAGTCAGGAAACACTCCTGGCCCTAGTCAATACAGTACACAATCTCTCTGCGTCCCACATTACTGTATGGTGCATTAGGTTTGACCAGAGCCCTGTTGACTAGAGCCTTTTTACATTCTATATTGACAGAGACTATTCCTGTATAATGTATAATGTAACAATGAAAATTGATTTATTTTACTGTACAACAACAACAACTACAAGGTTGAATATAAATGGCCGTGTCAATATGGCCGCCTGCTGTTCGTATGTTCTTTATCATGTTAGCTAAAGGTCATGTCAGTTTAATAGGCCGAAGCTGGACATTGATAGGCCGTGAAATGGGCATAGCAACCTACTGTACGTAGCAACAAGCAACAACAACTGTTGGAGGTGAACAAAATAAACATAATTCCAAATTGACTTGTATTTTTAGATAACAGAGCAATAGTGAAATAGTTCTGATTCAGTGATTGCCGTACAAATAGGAACATAACAGTCTAATGTCTACTACCCCTGCAGCTTGTACTGAGTTATTGGTAGACAATTATCACATTGTGTGTATCAGTGTTACAAGCACAAATTACAGTATTTAAAAAAAAAAGGCTAGATATTACCGTGCAGAATATGAAAACCAACGGACTAAATTAAAAACGTCATTCACTCATAATATAAACCCCCACTACGTGTCTTATCTGTTTGAGACGTATCCATCCTAAACTGATTCTACTGTAACCTGGTACTACTGTATCTGTAGTCTGGTCCTACTGTATCTGTAGTCTGGTCCTACTGTATCTGGTCCTACTGTATCTGTAGTCTGGTCCTACTGTATCTGTAGTCTGGTTCTACTGTATCTGGTCCTACTATATCTGTAGCCTGGTCCTACTGTATCTGTAGTCTGGTCCTACTGTATCTGTAGTCTGGTCCTACTGTATCTGTAGTCTGGTCCTACTGAATCTGTTGTCTGGTTCTACTGTATCTGTAGTCTGGTCCTACTGTATCTGTAGTCTGGTAGTACTGTACCTGTAGTCTAGTCCTACTGTGTCTGTAGTCTGGTTCTACTGTATCTGTAGTCTGGTAGTACTGTAGTCTGGTCCTACTGTATCTGTAGTCTGGTAGTACTGTACCTGTAGTCTAGTCCTACTGTGTCTGTAGTCTGGTTCTACTATATCTGTAGCCTGGTCCTACTGTATCTGTAGTCTGGTCCTACTGTATCTGTAGTCTGGTCCTACTGTATCTGTAGTCTGGTCCTACTGTATCTGTAGTCTGGTCCTACTGTATCTGTGGCTTGAGCCTACTGTATCTGTAGTCTGGTCCTACTGTATCTGTTGTCTGGTCCTACTGTATCTGTAGTCTGGTCCTACTGTATCTGTGGCCTGGCCCCCCATGTGTTTTATCATAATGACCGGTCATAAGATGTTTCCTACATGTCTACCCTCTCCGTTCACTGCTAATTGTGTCGGGTACAAGACAGTGTGGTGTCACAGTGACCAGCCACGGTGGAGTGGCATTCATTTAACAATACTCATTAATGAATGAACCACACATTCTGTCTGTCCCTTTCCCTGCCGAGCCCAAGATGGAGGGAGGGAGACAAAGAGGAGTGCAGCAAATGCCTAAGGGTAACTTCATCCTAGCAAATGTATCTGTAAGCAGAGTAGGTGTAGTTGGCATTGTACAACTGTGTCCCAAATGGCACTCTATTCCCTATACAGTGATATATTCCCTATCCAGTGATGTATTCCCTATCCAGTGATCTATTCCCTATCCAGTGATGTATTCCCTATACAGTGATGTATTCCCTATCCAGTGATGTATTCCCTATCCAGTGATCTATTCCCTATCCAGTGATGTATTCCCTATCCAGTGATGTATTCCCTATCCAGTGATGTATTCCATATCCAGTGATGTATTCCCTATCCAGTGATCTATTCCCTATCCAGTGATGTATTCACTATCCAGTGATATATTCCCTATCCAGTGATGTATTCCCTATGCAGTGATGTATTCCCTATCCAGTGATGTATTCCTTATCCAGTGATGTATTCCCTATGCAGTGATGTATTCCCTATCCAGTGATATATTCCCTATCCAGTGATGTATTCCCTATCCAGTGATGTATTCCCTTTCCAGTGATCTATTCCCTATCCAGTGATATATTCCCTATCCAGTGATATATTCCCTATCCAGTGATGTATTCCCTATCCAGTGATCTATTCCCTATCCAGTGATGTATTCCCTATCCAGTGATCTATTCCCTATCCAGTGATGTATTCCCTATCCAGTGTTATATTCCCTATCCAGTGATGTATTCCCTATGCAGTGATGTATTCCCTATCCAGTGATGTATTCCCTATCCAGTGATGTATTCCCTATCCAGTGATCTATTCCCTATCCAGTGATGTATTCCCTATCCAGTGATATATTCCCTATCCAGTGATATATTCCCTATCCAGTGATGTATTCCCTATCCAGTGATATATTCCCTATCCAGTGATGTATTCCCTATCCAGTGATCTATTCCCTATCCAGTGATCTATTCCCTATCCAGTGATGTATTCCCTATCCAGTGATGTATTCCCTATCCAGTGATGTATTCCCTATCCAGTGATCTATTCCCTATCCAGTGATGTATTCCCTATCCAGTGATATATTCCCTACCCAGTGATGTATTCCCTATCCAGTGATATATTCCCTATCCAGTGATGTATTCCCTATGCAGTGATGTATTCCCTACCCAGTGATGTATTCCCTATCCAGTGATGTATTCCCTTTCCAGTGATCTATTCCCTATCCAGTGATGTATTCCCTATCCAGTGATATATTCCCTATCCAGTGATGTATTCCCTATCCAGTGATGTATTCCCTTTCCAGTGATATATTCCCTATCCAGTGATGTATTCCCTATCTAGTGATGTATTCCCTATCCAGTGATGTATTCCCTATCCAGTTATGTATTCACTTTATAGAGGATGCTAGATCGAATCCCCCGAGCTGACAAGGTAAAAACCTGTCGTTCTGCCCCTGAACAAGGCAGTTAACCCTCTGTTCCTAGGCCGTCATTGTAAATAAGAATGTGTTATGAACTGACTTGCCTAGTTAAACAAAGGAAAATACATGTTTAAAATAAATAAAAATATATCCAGTAGTCTAAATAGAAAATAGTGTTACATGGAGGATATATCAGTATATCCATAGTGTATTGTAGATGGGGATATGTCTATAGTGTATTGTAGATGGGGATATATCTATAGTGTATTGTAGATGGGGATATATCTATAGTGTATTGTAGATGGGGATATATCTATAGTGTATTGTAGATGAGGATATATCTATAGTGTATTGTAGATGAGGATATATCTATAGTGTATTGTAGATGGGGATATATCTATAGTGTATTGTAGCTGGGGATATATCTATAGTGTATTGTAGATGAGGATATATCTATAGTGTATTGTAGATGGGGATATATCTATAGTGTATTGTAGATGGGGATATATCTATAGTGTATTGTAGATGAGGATATATCTATAGTGTATTGTAGATGGGGATATATCTATAGTGTATTGTAGATGGGGATATATCCATAGTGTATTGTAGATGGGGATATATCTATAGTGTATTGTAGATGAGGATATATCTATAGTGTATTGTAGATGGGGATATATCCATAGTGTATTGTAGATGGGGATATATCTATAGTGTATTGTAGATGAGGATATATCTATAGTGTATTGTAGATGGGGATATATCTATAGTGTATTGTAGCTGGGGATATATCTATAGTGTATTGTAGATAGGGATATATCTATAGTGTATTGTAGCTGGGGATATATCCATAGTGTATTGTAGATGGGGATATATCCATAGTGTATTGTAGATGGGGATATATCTATAGTGTATTGTAGATGAGGATATATCTATAGTGTATTGTAGCTGGGGATATATCTATAGTGTATTGTAGATGGGGATATATCCATAGTGTATTGTAGATGGGGATATATCTATAGTGTATTGTAGCTGGGGATATATCTATAGTGTATTGTAGATAGGGATATATCTATAGTGTATTGTAGCTGGGGATATATCCATAGTGTATTGTAGATGGGGATATATCCATAGTGTATTGTAGATGGGGATATATCTATAGTGTATTGTAGATGAGGATATATCTATAGTGTATTGTAGATGGGGATATATCCATAGTGTATTGTAGATGGGGATATATCCATAGTGTATTGTAGATGGGGATATATCTATAGTGTATTGTAGATGGGGATATATCTATAGTGTATTGTAGATGGGGATATATCTATAGTGTATTGTAGATGGGGATATATCTATAGTGTATTGTAGATGAGGATATATCTATAGTGTATTGTAGATGGGGATATATCCATAGTGTATTGTAGATGGGGATATATCCATAGTGTATTGTAGATGGGGATATATCTATAGTGTATTGTAGATGGGGATATATCTATAGTGTATTGTAGATGGGGATATATCTATAGTGTATTGTAGATGGGGATATATCTATAGTGTATTGTAGATGGGGATATATCTATAGTGTATTGTAGATGGGGATATATCTATAGTGTATTGTAGATGGCGATATATCTATAGTGTATTGTAGATGGGGATATATCTATAGTGTATTGTAGATGAGGATATATCTATAGTGTATTGTAGATGAGGATATATCTATAGTGTATTGTAGATGGGGATATATCCATAGTGTATTGTAGATGGGGATATATCCATAGTGTATTGTAGATGGGGATATATCTATAGTGTATTGTAGATGGGGATATATCTATAGTGTATTGTAGATGGGGATATATCTATAGTGTATTGTAGATGGGGATATATCTATAGTGTATTGTAGATGGGGATATATCTATAGTGTATTGTAGATGGGGATATATCTATAGTGTATTGTAGATGGGGATATATCTATAGTGTATTGTAGATGAGGATATATCTATAGTGTATTGTAGATGGGGATATATCTATAGTGTATTGTAGATGGGGATATATCCATAGTGTATTGTAATTGGGGATATATCTATAGTGTATTGTAGATGGGGATATGTCCATAGTGTACTGTAGATGGGGATATGTCTATAGTGTATTGTAGATGGGGATATGTCTACAGTGTATTGTAGATGGGGATATGTCTATAGTGTATTGTAGATGGGGATATGTCTACAGTGTATTGTAGCTGGTTCTATAGGGGATATATCTATAGTGTATTGTAGCTGGTTCTATAGGGGATATATCCATAGTGTATTGTAGATGGGGATATATCCATAGTGTATTGTAGATGGGGATATATCTATAGTGTATTGTAGATGGGGATATATCCATAGTGTATTGTAGCTGGTTCTATAGGGGATATATCTATAGTGTATTGTAGATGGGGATATATCTATAGTGTATTGTAGATGGGGATATATCTATAGTGTATTGTAGATGGGGATATATCCATACTGTATTGTAGATGGGGATATGTCTATAGTGTATTGTAGATGGGGATATGTCCATAGTGTATTGTAGATGGGGATATGTCTATAGTGTATTGTAGATGGGGATATATCCATAGTGTATTGTAGATGGGGATATGTCTATAGTGTATTGTAGATGGGGATATATCCATAGTGTATTGTAGATGGGGATATGTCTATAGTGTATTGTAGATGGGGATATGTCCATAGTGTATTGTAGATGGGGATATATCTATAGTGTATTGTAGATGGGGATATATCCATAGTGTATTGTAGATGGGGATATGTCCATAGTGTATTGTAGATGGGGATATGTCTATAGTGTATTGTAGCTGGTTCTATAGGGGATATATCCATAGTGTATTGTAGATGGGGATATATCCATAGTGTATTGTAGATGGGGATATGTCTATAGTGTATTGTAGCTGGTTCTATAGGGGATATATCTATAGTGTATTGTAGATGGGGATATATCCATAGTGTATTGTAGATGGGGATATATCCATAGTGTATTGTAGAAGGGGATATATCTATAGTGTATTGTAGATGGGGATATATCTATAGTGTATTGTAGATGGGGATATATCTATAGTGTATTGTAGATGGGGATATGTCTATAGTGTATTGTAGATGGGGATATATCCATAGTGTATTGTAGATGGGGATATGTCTATAGTGTATTGTAGATGGGGATATGTCTACAGTGTATTGTAGATGGGGATATATCTATAGTGTATTGTAGATGGGGATATATCTATAGTGTATTGTAGATGGGGATATATCTATAGTGTATTGTAGATGGGGATATATCCATAGTGTATTGTAGATGGGGATATATCCATAGTGTATTGTAGATGGGGATATATCCATAGTGTATTGTAGATGGGGATATATCTATAGTGTATTGTAGATGGGGTTATATCTATGGTGTATTGTAAATGGGGTTATATCTATAGTGTATTGTAGCTGGGGATATATCTATAGTGTATTGTAGATGGGATTATATCTATAGTGTATTGTAGATGGGGATATATCCATAGTGTATTGTAGATGGGGATATGTCTATAGTGTATTGTAGCTGGTTCTATAGGGGATATGTCTATAGTGTATTGTAGCTGGTTCTATAGGGGATATATCATTAGTGTATTGTAGATGGGGATATATCCATAGTGTATTGTAGATGGGGATATATCTATAGTGTATTGTAGATGGGGATATATCTATAGTGTATTGTAGATGGGGATATATCCATAGTGTATTGTAGATGGGGATATATCCATAGTGTATTGTAGCTGGGGATATATCTATAGTGTATTGTAGATAGGGATATATCTATAGTGTATTGTAGCTGGGGATATATCCATAGTGTATTGTAGATGGGGATATATCCATAGTGTATTGTAGATGGGGATATATCTATAGTGTATTGTAGATGAGGATATATCTATAGTGTATTGTAGATGGGGATATATCCATAGTGTATTGTAGATGGGGATATATCCATAGTGTATTGTAGATGGGGATATATCTATAGTGTATTGTAGATGGGGATATATCTATAGTGTATTGTAGATGGGGATATATCTATAGTGTATTGTAGATGGGGACATATCTATAGTGTATTGTAGATGAGGATATATCTATAGTGTATTGTAGATGAGGATATATCTATAGTGTATTGTAGATGGGGATATATCCATAGTGTATTGTAGATGGGGATATATCCATAGTGTATTGTAGATGGGGATATATCTATAGTGTATTGTAGATGGGGATATATCTATAGTGTATTGTAGATGGGGATATATCTATAGTGTATTGTAGATGGGGATATATCTATAGTGTATTGTAGATGAGGATATATCTATAGTGTATTGTAGATGAGGATATATCCATAGTGTATTGTAGATGGGGATATATCTATAGTGTATTGTAGATGGGGATATATCTATAGTGTATTGTAGATGGGGATATATCTATAGTGTATTGTAGATGGGGCTATATCTATAGTGTATTGTAGATGGGGATATATCTATAGTGTATTGTAGATGGGGATATATCTATAGTGTATTGTAGATGGGGATATATCTATAGTGTATTGTAGATGGGGATATATCTATAGTGTATTGTAGATGAGGATATATCTATAGTGTATTGTAGATGAGGATATATCTATAGTGTATTGTAGATGGGGATATATCCATAGTGTATTGTAGATGGGGATATATCCATAGTGTATTGTAGATGGGGATATATCTATAGTGTATTGTAGATGGGGATATATCTATAGTGTATTGTAGATGGGGATATATCTATAGTGTATTGTAGATGGGGATATATCTATAGTGTATTGTAGATGGGGATATATCTATAGTGTATTGTAGATGGGGATATATCTATAGTGTATTGTAGATGGGGATATATCTATAGTGTATTGTAGATGAGGATATATCTATAGTGTATTGTAGATGGGGATATATCTATAGTGTATTGTAGATGGGGATATATCCATAGTGTATTGTAATTGGGGATATATCTATAGTGTATTGTAGATGGGGATATATCCATAGTGTATTGTAGATGGGGATATATCCATAGTGTATTGTAAATGGGGATATATCCATAGTGACTGTAGATGGGGATATGTCTATAGTGTATTGTAGATGGGGATATGTCTACAGTGTATTGTAGATGGGGATATGTCTATAGTGTATTGTAGATGGGGATATGTCTACAGTGTATTGTAGCTGGTTCTATAGGGGATATATCTATAGTGTATTGTAGCTGGTTCTATAGGGGATATATCCATAGTGTATTGTAGATGGGGATATATCCATAGTGTATTGTAGATGGGGATATATCTATAGTGTATTGTAGATGGGGATATATCCATAGTGTATTGTAGCTGGTTCTATAGGGGATATATCTATAGTGTATTGTAGATGGGGATATATCTATAGTGTATTGTAGATGGGGATATATCTATAGTGTATTGTAGATGGGGATATATCCATAGTGTATTGTAGATGGGGATATGTCCATAGTGTATTGTAGATGGGGATATGTCTATAGTGTATTGTAGATGGGGATATATCCATAGTGTATTGTAGATGGGGATATGTCTATAGTGTATTGTAGATGGGGATATATCCATAGTGTATTGTAGATGGGGATATGTCTAAAGTGTATTGTAGATGGGGATATGTCCATAGTGTATTGTAGATGGGGATATATCTATAGTGTATTGTAGATGGGGATATATCCATAGTGTATTGTAGATGGGGATATGTCTATAGTGTATTGTAGATGGGGATATGTCCATAGTGTATTGTAGATGGGGATATGTCTATAGTGTATTGTAGCTGGTTCTATAGGGGATATATCCATAGTGTATTGTAGATGGGGATATATCCATAGTGTATTGTAGATGGGGATATGTCTATAGTGTATTGTAGCTGGTTCTATAGGGGATATATCTATAGTGTATTGTAGATGGGGATATATCCATAGTGTATTGTAGATGGGGATATATCCATAGTGTATTGTAGAAGGGGATATATCTATAGTGTATTGTAGATGGGGATATATCTATAGTGTATTGTAGATGGGGATATATCTATAGTGTATTGTAGATGGGGATATGTCTATAGTGTATTGTAGATGGGGATATATCCATAGTGTATTGTAGATGGGGATATGTCTATAGTGTATTGTAGATGGGGATATGTCTACAGTGTATTGTAGATGGGGATATATCTATAGTGTATTGTAGATGGGGATATATCTATAGTGTATTGTAGATGGGGATATATCTATAGTGTATTGTAGATGGGGATATATCCATAGTGTATTGTAGATGGGGATATAGCCATAGTGTATTGTAGATGGGGATATATCCATAGTGTATTGCAGATGGGGATATATCTATAGTGTATTGTAGATGGGGTTATATCTATGGTGTATTGTAAATGGGGTTATATCTATGGTGTATTGTAGATGGGGATATATCTATAGTGTATTGTAGATGAGGATATATCTATAGTGTATTGTAGATGAGGATATATCTATAGTGTATTGTAGATGGGGATATATCCATAGTGTATTGTAGATGGGGATATATCCATAGTGTATTGTAGATGGGGATATATCTATAGTGTATTGTAGATGGGGATATATCTATAGTGTATTGTAGATGGGGATATATCTATAGTGTATTGTAGATGGGGATATATCTATAGTGTATTGTAGATGGGGATATATCTATAGTGTATTGTAGATGGGGATATATCTATAGTGTATTGTAGATGGGGATATATCTATAGTGTATTGTAGATGGGGATATATCTATAGTGTATTGTAGATGAGGATATATCTATAGTGTATTGTAGATGAGGATATATCTATAGTGTATTGTAGATGGGGATATATCTATAGTGTATTGTAGATGGGGATATATCCATAGTGTATTGTAATTGGGGATATATCTATAGTGTATTGTAGATGGGGATATATCCATAGTGTATTGTAGATGGGGATATATCCATAGTGTATTGTAAATGGGGATATATCCATAGTGTACTGTAGATGGGGATATGTCTATAGTGTATTGTAGATGGGGATATGTCTACAGTGTATTGTAGATGGGGATATGTCTATAGTGTATTGTAGATGGGGATATGTCTACAGTGTATTGTAGCTGGTTCTATAGGGGATATATCTATAGTGTATTGTAGCTGGTTCTATAGGGGATATATCCATAGTGTATTGTAGATGGGGATATATCCATAGTGTATTGTAGATGGGGATATATCTATAGTGTATTGTAGATGGGGATATATCCATAGTGTATTGTAGCTGGTTCTATAGGGGATATATCTATAGTGTATTGTAGATGGGGATATATCTATAGTGTATTGTAGATGGGGATATATCTATAGTGTATTGTAGATGGGGATATATCCATAGTGTATTGTAGATGGGGATATGTCTATAGTGTATTGTAGATGGGGATATGTCCATAGTGTATTGTAGATGGGGATATGTCTATAGTGTATTGTAGATGGGGATATATCCATAGTGTATTGTAGATGGGGATATGTCTATAGTGTATTGTAGATGGGGATATATCCATAGTGTATTGTAGATGGGGATATGTCTATAGTGTATTGTAGATGGGGATATGTCCATAGTGTATTGTAGATGGGGATATATCTATAGTGTATTGTAGATGGGGATATATCCATAGTGTATTGTAGATGGGGATATGTCTATAGTGTATTGTAGATGGGGATATGTCCATAGTGTATTGTAGGTGGGGATATGTCTATAGTGTATTGTAGCTGGTTCTATAGGGGATATATCCATAGTGTATTGTAGATGGGGATATATCCATAGTGTATTGTAGATGGGGATATGTCTATAGTGTATTGTAGCTGGTTCTATAGGGGATATATCTATAGTGTATTGTAGATGGGGATATATCCATAGTGTATTGTAGATGGGGATATATCCATAGTGTATTGTAGAAGGGGATATATCTATAGTGTATTGTAGATGGGGATATATCTATAGTGTATTGTAGATGGGGATATATCTATAGTGTATTGTAGATGGGGATATGTCTATAGTGTATTGTAGAAGGGGATATATCTATAGTGTATTGTAGATGGGGATATATCTATAGTGTATTGTAGATGGGGATATATCTATAGTGTATTGTAGATGGGGATATGTCTATAGTGTATTGTAGATGGGGATATATCCATAGTGTATTGTAGATGGGGATATGTCTATAGTGTATTGTAGATGGGGATATGTCTACAGTGTATTGTAGATGGGGATATATCTATAGTGTATTGTAGATGGGGATATATCTATAGTGTATTGTAGATGGGGATATATCCATAGTGTATTGTAGATGGGGATATATCCATAGTGTATTGTAGATGGGGATATATCCATAGTGTATTGTAGATGGGGATATATCTATAGTGTATTGTAGATGGGGTTATATCTATGGTGTATTGTAAATGGGGTTATATCTATAGTGTATTGTAGCTGGGGATATATCTATAGTGTATTGTAGATGGGATTATATCTATAGTGTATTGTAGATGGGGATATATCCATAGTGTATTGTAGATGGGGATATGTCTATAGTGTATTGTAGCTGGTTCTATAGGGGATATGTCTATAGTGTATTGTAGCTGGTTCTATAGGGGATATATCCATAGTGTATTGTAGATGGGGATATATCCATAGTGTATTGTAGATGGGGATATATCTACAGTGTATTGTAGCTGGTTCTATGGGGGATATATCTATAGTGTATTGTAGCTGGTTCTATAGGGGATATATCTACAGTGTATTGTAGATGGGGATATATCCATAGTGTATTGTAGATGGGGATATATCCATAGTGTATTGTAGATGGGGATATATCTATAGTGTATTGTAGATGGGGATATATCTATAGTGTATTGTAGCTGGGGATATATCTATAGTGTATTGTAGATAGGGATATATCTATAGTGTATTGTAGCTGGGGATATATCCATAGTGTATTGTAGATGGGGATATATCCATAGTGTATTGTAGATGGGGATATATCTATAGTGTATTGTAGATGAGGATATATCTATAGTGTATTGTAGATGGGGATATATCCATAGTGTATTGTAGATGGGGATATATCCATAGTGTATTGT
The DNA here is from genome assembly GCF_013265735.2 of Oncorhynchus mykiss. Taxonomy (NCBI): domain Eukaryota; kingdom Metazoa; phylum Chordata; class Actinopteri; order Salmoniformes; family Salmonidae; genus Oncorhynchus; species Oncorhynchus mykiss. Next base: position 31,156 of record NW_023493729.1, on the reverse strand, counting down.
AGATGGGGATATATCTATAGTGTATTGTAGATGGGGATATATCTATAGTGTATTGTAGATGGGGATATATCTATAGTGTATTGTAGATGGGGATATATCTATAGTGTATTGTAGATGAGGATATATCTATAGTGTATTGTAGATGAGGATATATCTATAGTGTATTGTAGATGGGGATATATCCATAGTGTATTGTAGATGGGGATATATCCATAGTGTATTGTAGATGGGGATATATCTATAGTGTATTGTAGATGGGGATATATCTATAGTGTATTGTAGATGGGGATATATCTATAGTGTATTGTAGATGGGGATATATCTATAGTGTATTGTAGATGAGGATATATCTATAGTGTATTGTAGATGAGGATATATCTATAGTGTATTGTAGATGGGGATATATCCATAGTGTATTGTAGATGGGGATATATCCATAGTGTATTGTAGATGGGGATATATCTATAGTGTATTGTAGATGGGGATATATCTATAGTGTATTGTAGATGGGGATATATCTATAGTGTATTGTAGATGGGGATATATCTATAGTGTATTGTAGATGGGGATATATCTATAGTGTATTGTAGATGGGGATATATCTATAGTGTATTGTAGATGGGGATATATCTATAGTGTATTGTAGATGGGGATATATCTATAGTGTATTGTAGATGAGGATATATCTATAGTGTATTGTAGATGAGGATATATCTATAGTGTATTGTAGATGGGGATATATCCATAGTGTATTGTAGATGGGGATATATCCATAGTGTATTGTAGATGGGGATATATCTATAGTGTATTGTAGATGGGGATATATCTATAGTGTATTGTAGATGGGGATATATCTATAGTGTATTGTAGATGGGGATATATCTATAGTGTATTGTAGATGGGGATATATCTATAGTGTATTGTAGATGGGGATATATCTATAGTGTATTGTAGATGAGGATATATCTATAGTGTATTGTAGATGGGGATATATCTATAGTGTATTGTAGATGGGGATATATCCATAGTGTATTGTAATTGGGGATATATCTATAGTGTATTGTAGATGGGGATATATCCATAGTGTATTGTAGATGGGGATATATCCATAGTGTATTGTAAATGGGGATATATCCATAGTGTACTGTAGATGGGGATATGTCTATAGTGTATTGTAGATGGGGATATGTCTACAGTGTATTGTAGATGGGGATATGTCTATAGTGTATTGTAGATGGGGATATGTCTACAGTGTATTGTAGCTGGTTCTATAGGGGATATATCTATAGTGTATTGTAGCTGGTTCTATAGGGGATATATCCATAGTGTATTGTAGATGGGGATATATCCATAGTGTATTGTAGATGGGGATATATCTATAGTGTATTGTAGATGGGGATATATCCATATTGTATTGTAGCTGGTTCTATAGGGGATATATCTATAGTGTATTGTAGATGGGGATATATCTATAGTGTATTGTAGATGGGGATATATCTATAGTGTATTGTAGATGGGGATATATCCATAGTGTATTGTAGATGGGGATATGTCTATAGTGTATTGTAGATGGGGATATGTCCATAGTGTATTGTAGATGGGGATATGTCTATAGTGTATTGTAGATGGGGATATATCCATAGTGTATTGTAGATGGGGATATGTCTATAGTGTATTGTAGATGGGGATATATCCATAGTGTATTGTAGATGGGGATATGTCTATAGTGTATTGTAGATGGGGATATGTCCATAGTGTATTGTAGATGGGGATATATCTATAGTGTATTGTAGATGGGGATATATCCATAGTGTATTGTAGATGGGGATATGTCTATAGTGTATTGTAGATGGGGATATGTCCATAGTGTATTGTAGATGGGGATATGTCTATAGTGTATTGTAGCTGGTTCTATAGGGGATATATCCATAGTGTATTGTAGATGGGGATATATCCATAGTGTATTGTAGATGGGGATATGTCTATAGTGTATTGTAGCTGGTTCTATAGGGGATATATCTATAGTGTATTGTAGATGGGGATATATCCATAGTGTATTGTAGATGGGGATATATCCATAGTGTATTGTAGAAGGGGATATATCTATAGTGTATTGTAGATGGGGATATATCTATAGTGTATTGTAGATGGGGATATATCTATAGTGTATTGTAGATGGGGATATGTCTATAGTGTATTGTAGATGGGGATATATCCATAGTGTATTGTAGATGGGGATATGTCTATAGTGTATTGTAGATGGGCATATGTCTACAGTGTATTGTAGATGGGGATATATCTATAGTGTATTGTAGATGGGGATATATCTATAGTGTATTGTAGATGGGGATATATCTATAGTGTATTGTAGATGGGGATATATCCATAGTGTATTGTAGATGGGGATATATCCATAGTGTATTGTAGATGGGGATATATCCATAGTGTATTGTAGATGGGGATATATCTATAGTGTATTGTAGATGGGGTTATATCTATGGTGTATTGTAAATGGGGTTATATCTATAGTGTATTGTAGCTGGGGATATATCTATAGTGTATTGTAGATGGGATTATATCTATAGTGTATTGTAGATGGGGATATATCCATAGTGTATTGTAGATGGGGATATGTCTATAGTGTATTGTAGCTGGTTCTATAGGGGATATGTCTATAGTGTATTGTAGCTGGTTCTATAGGGGATATATCATTAGTGTATTGTAGATGGGGATATATCCATAGTGTATTGTAGATGGGGATATATCTACAGTGTATTGTAGCTGGTTCTATGGGGGATATATCTATAGTGTATTGTAGCTGGTTCTATAGGGGATATATCTACAGTGTATTGTAGATGGGGATATATCCATAGTGTATTGTAGATGGGGATATATCCATAGTGTATTGTAGATGGGGATATATCTATAGTGTATTGTAGATGGGGATATATCTATAGTGTATTGTAGCTGGGGATATATCTATAGTGTATTGTAGATAGGGATATATCTATAGTGTATTGTAGCTGGGGATATATCCATAGTGTATTGTAGATGGGGATATATCCATAGTGTATTGTAGATGGGGATATATCTATAGTGTATTGTAGATGAGGATATATCTATAGTGTATTGAGGATGGGGATATATCCATAGTGTATTGTAGATGGGGATATATCCATAGTGTATTGTAGATGGGGATATATCTATAGTGTATTGTAGATGGGGATATATCTACAGTGTATTGTAGATGGGGATATATCCATAGTGTATTGTAGATGGGGATATATCCATAGTGTATTGTAGATGGGGATATATCTATAGTGTATTGTAGATGGGGATATATCTATAGTGTATTGTAGCTGGGGATATATCTATAGTGTATTGTAGATAGGGATATATCTATAGTGTATTGTAGCTGGGGATATATCCATAGTGTATTGTAGATGGGGATATATCCATAGTGTATTGTAGATGGGGATATATCTATAGTGTATTGTAGATGAGGATATATCTATAGTGTATTGTAGATGGGGATATATCCATAGTGTATTGTAGATGGGGATATATCCATAGTGTATTGTAGATGGGGATATATCTATAGTGTATTGTAGATGGGGATATATCTATAGTGTATTGTAGATGGGGATATATCTATAGTGTATTGTAGATGGGGATATATCTATAGTGTATTGTAGATGAGGATATATCTATAGTGTATTGTAGATGAGGATATATCTATAGTGTATTGTAGATGGGGATATATCCATAGTGTATTGTAGATGGGGATATATCCATAGTGTATTGTAGATGGGGATATATCTATAGTGTATTGTAGATGGGGATATATCTATAGTGTATTGTAGATGGGGATATATCTATAGTGTATTGTAGATGGGGATATATCTATAGTGTATTGTAGATGGGGATATATCTATAGTGTATTGTAGATGGGGATATATCTATAGTGTATTGTAGATGGGGATATATCTATAGTGTATTGTAGATGGGGATATATCTATAGTGTATTGTAGATGAGGATATATCTATAGTGTATTGTAGATGAGGATATATCTATAGTGTATTGTAGATGGGGATATATCCATAGTGTATTGTAGATGGGGATATATCCATAGTGTATTGTAGATGGGGATATATCTATAGTGTATTGTAGATGGGGATATATCTATAGTGTATTGTAGATGGGGATATATCTATAGTGTATTGTAGATGGGGATATATCTATAGTGTATTGTAGATGGGGATATATCTATAGTGTATTGTAGATGGGGATATATCTATAGTGTATTGTAGATGGGGATATATCTATAGTGTATTGTAGATGAGGATATATCTATAGTGTATTGTAGATGGGGATATATCTATAGTGTATTGTAGATGGGGATATATCCATAGTGTATTGTAGATGGGGATATATCCATAGTGTATTGTAAATGGGGATATATCCATAGTGTACTGTAGATGGGGATATGTCTATAGTGTATTGTAGATGGGGATATGTCTATAGTGTATTGTAGATGGGGATATGTCTACAGTGTATTGTAGCTGGTTCTATAGGGGATATATCTATAGTGTATTGTAGCTGGTTCTATAGGGGATATATCCATAGTGTATTGTAGATGGGGATATATCCATAGTGTATTGTAGATGGGGATATATCTATAGTGTATTGTAGAAGGGGATATATCCATAGTGTATTGTAGCTGGTTCTATAGGGGATATATCTATAGTGTATTGTAGATGGGGATATATCTATAGTGTATTGTAGATGGGGATATATCTATAGTGTATTGTAGATGGGGATATATCCATAGTGTATTGTAGATGGGGATATGTCTATAGTGTATTGTAGATGGGGATATATCCATAGTGTATTGTAGATGGGGATATGTCTATAGTGTATTGTAGATGGGGATATATCCATAGTGTATTGTAGATGGGGATATGTCTATAGTGTATTGTAGATGGGGATATATCCATAGTGTATTGAAGATGGGGATATGTCTATAGTGTATTGTAGATGGGGATATGTCCATAGTGTATTGTAGATGGGGATATATCTATAGTGTATTGTAGATGGGGATATATCCATAGTGTATTGTAGATGGGGATATGTCTATAGTGTATTGTAGATGGGGATATGTCCATAGTGTATTGTAGATGGGGATATGTCTATAGTGTATTGTAGCTGGTTCTATAGGGGATATATCCATAGTGTATTGTAGATGGGGATATATCCATAGTGTATTGTAGATGGGGATATGTCTATAGTGTATTGTAGCTGGTTCTATAGGGGATATATCTATAGTGTATTGTAGATGGGGATATATCCATAGTGTATTGTAGATGGGGATATATCCATAGTGTATTGTAGAAGGGGATATATCTATAGTGTATTGTAGATGGGGATATATCTATAGTGTATTGTAGATGGGGATATATCTATAGTGTATTGTAGATGGGGATATGTCTATAGTGTATTGTAGATGGGGATATATCCATAGTGTATTGTAGATGGGGATATGTCTATAGTGTATTGTAGATGGGGATATGTCTACAGTGTATTGTAGATGGGGATATATCTATAGTGTATTGTAGATGGGGATATATCTATAGTGTATTGTAGATGGGGATATATCTATAGTGTATTGTAGATGGGGATATATCCATAGTGTATTGTAGATGGGGATATATCCATAGTGTATTGTAGATGGGGATATATCCATAGTGTATTGTAGATGGGGATATATCTATAGTGTATTGTAGATGGGGTTATATCTATGGTGTATTGTAAATGGGGTTATATCTATAGTGTATTGTAGCTGGGGATATATCTATAGTGTATTGTAGATGGGATTATATCTATAGTGTATTGTAGATGGGGATATATCCATAGTGTATTGTAGATGGGGATATGTCTATAGTGTATTGTAGCTGGTTCTATAGGGGATATGTCTATAGTGTATTGTAGCTGGTTCTATAGGGGATATATCATTAGTGTATTGTAGATGGGGATATATCCATAGTGTATTGTAGATGGGGATATATCTACAGTGTATTGTAGCTGGTTCTATGGGGGATATATCTATAGTGTATTGTTGCTGGTTCTATAGGGGATATATCTACAGTGTATTGTAGATGGGGATATATCCATAGTGTATTGTAGATGGGGATATATCCATAGTGTATTGTAGATGGGGATATATCCATAGTGTATTGTAGATGGGGTTATATCTATAGTGTATTGTAGATGGGGTTATATCTATGGTGTATTGTAGATGGGGTTATATCTATAGTGTATTGTAGATGGGGATATATCCATAGTGTATTGTAGATGGGGATATGTCTATAGTGTATTGTAGCTGGTTCTATAGGGGATATATCTATAGTGTATTGTAGATGGGGATATATCCATAGTGTATTGTAGATGGGGTTATATCTATAGTGTATTGTAGATGGGGATATATCTATAGTGTATTGTAGATGGGGATATATCTATGGTGTATTGTAGATGGGGTTATATCTATGGTGTATTGTAGATGGGGTTATATCTATAGTGTATTGTAGATGGGGATATATCTATAGTGTATTGTAGATGGGGATATATCTATAGTGTATTGTAGATGGGGATATATCTATAGTGTATTGTAGATGGGGATATATCCATAGTGTATTGTAGATGGGGATATATCTATAGTGTATTGTAGATGGGGATATATCTATAGTGTATTGTAGATGGGGATATATCCATAGTGTATTGTAGATGGGGATATATCTATAGTGTATTGTAGATGGGGATATATCTATAGTGTATTGTAGATGGGGTTATATCTATAGTGTATTGTAGCTGGTTCTATAGGGGATATATCTATAGTGTATTGTAGATGGGGATATGTCTATAGTGTATTGTAGATGGGGTTATATCTATAGTGTATTGTAGCTGGTTCTATAGGGGATATATCTATAGTGTATTGTAGATGGGGATATATCTATGGTGTATTGTAGATGGGGTTATATCTATGGTGTATTGTAGATGGGGTTATATCTATAGTGTATTGTAGATGGGGATATATCTATAGTGTATTGTAGATGGGGATATATCTATAGTGTATTGTAGATGGGGATATATCTATAGTGTATTGTAGATGGGGATATATCCATAGTGTATTGTAGATGGGGATATATCTATAGTGTATTGTAGATGGGGTTATATCTATAGTGTATTGTAGCTGGTTCTATAGGGGATATATCTATAGTGTATTGTAGATGGGGATATATCCATAGTGTATTGTAGATGGGGATATATCTATAGTGTATTGTAGATGGGGATATATCTATAGTGTATTGTAGATGGGGTTATATCTATAGTGTATTGTAGCTGGTTCTATAGGGGATATATCTATAGTGTATTGTAGATGGGGATATGTCTATAGTGTATTGTAGCTGGTTCTATAGGGGATATATCTATAGTGTATTGTAGATGGGGATATGTTTACAGTGTATTGTAGCTGGTTCTATAGGGGATATATCTATAGTGTATTGTAGATGGGGATATATCCATAGTGTATTGTAGATGGGGATATATCCATAGTGTATTGTAGATGGGGATATATCCATAGTGTATTGTAGATGGGGTTATATCTATAGTGTATTGTAGATGGGGATGTATCTATAGTGTATTGTAGATGGGGATGTATCTATAGTGTATTGTAGATGGGGATATATCTATAGTGTATTGTAGATGGGGTTATATCTATAGTGTATTGTAGATGGGGATATATCTATAGTGTATTGTAGATGGGGATATATCTATAGTGTATTGTAGATGGGGTTATATCTATAGTGTATTGTAGATGGGGATATATCTATAGTGTATTGTAGATGGGGATATATCTATAGTGTATTGTAGATGGGGATATATCCATAGTGTATTGTAGATGGGGATATATCCATAGTGTATTGTAGATGGGGTTATATCTATAGTGTATTGTAGATGGGGTTATATCTATAGTGTATTGTAGATGGGGTTATATCTATGGTGTATTGTAGATGGGGTTATATCTATAGTGTATTGTAGATGGGGTTATATCTATGGTGTATTGTAGATGGGGTTATATCTATAGTGTATTGTAGATGGGGATATATCCATAGTGTATTGTAGATGGGGATATGTCTATAGTGTAGTGTAGCTGGTTCTATAGGGGATATGTCTATAGTGTATTGTAGCTGGTTCTATAGGGGATATATCATTAGTGTATTGTAGATGGGGATGTATCTATAGTGTATTGTAGAAGGGGATATATCTATAGTGTATTGTAGATGGGGATATATCCATAGTGTATTGTAAATGGGGATATATCTATGGTGTATTGTAGATGGGGATATATCCATAGTGTATTGTAGATGGGGATATGTCTATAGTGTATTGTAGCTGGTTCTATAGGGGATATATCTATAGTGTATTGTAGATGGGGATGTATCTATAGTGTATTGTAGAAGGGGATATATCTATAGTGTATTGTAGATGGGGATATATCTATAGTGTATTGTAGATGGGGTTATATCTATAGTGTATTGTAGATGGGGATATATCCATAGTGTATTGTAGATGGGGATATGTCTATAGTGTATTGTAGCTGGTTCTATAGGGGATATATCTATAGTGTATTGTAGATGGGGATATATCCATAGTGTATTGTAGATGGGGATATATCCATAGTGTATTGTAGATGGGGATATATCCATAGTGTATTGTAGATGGGGTTATATCTATAGTGTATTGTAGATGGGGATGTATCTATAGTGTATTGTAGATGGGGATGTATCTATAGTGTATTGTAGATGGGGATATATCTATAGTGTATTGTAGATGGGGTTATATCTATAGTGTATTGTAGATGGGGATATATCTATAGTGTATTGTAGATGGGGATATATCTATAGTGTATTGTAGATGGGGTTATATCTATAGTGTATTGTAGATGGGGATATATCTATAGTGTATTGTAGATGGGGATATATCTATAGTGTATTGTAGATGGGGTTATATCTATAGTGTATTGTAGATGGGGATATATCCATAGTGTATTGTAGATGGGGATATATCCATAGTGTATTGTAGATGGGGTTATATCTATAGTGTATTGTAGATGGGGTTATATCTATGGTGTATTGTAGATGGGGTTATATCTATAGTGTATTGTAGATGGGGATATATCCATAGTGTATTGTAGATGGGGATATGTCTATAGTGTATTGTAGCTGGTTCTATAGGGGATATGTCTATAGTGTATTGTAGCTGGTTCTATAGGGGATATATCATTAGTGTATTGTAGATGGGGATGTATCTATAGTGTATTGTAGAAGGGGATATATCTATAGTGTATTGTAGATGGGGATATATCCATAGTGTATTGTAAATGGGGATATATCTATGGTGTATTGTAGATGGGGATATATCCATAGTGTATTGTAAATGGGGATATATCTATAGTGTATTGTAGATGGGGATATATCTATAGTGTATTGTAGATGGGGTTATATCTATAGTGTATTGTAGATGGGGATATATCTATAGTGTATTGTAGATGGGGATATGTCTATAGTGTATTGTAGCTGGTTCTATAGGGGATATATCTATAGTGTATTGTAGATGGGGATGTATCTATAGTGTATTGTAGAAGGGGATATATCTATAGTGTATTGTAGATGGGGATATATCCATAGTGTATTGTAGATGGGGATATATCTATAGTGTATTGTTGCTGGTTCTATAGGGGATATGTCTATAGTGTATTGTAGATGGGGATATATCTATAGTGTATTGTAGATAGGGATATATCTATAGTGTATTGTAGATGGGGATATATCTATAGTGTATTGTTGCTGGTTCTATAGGGGATATATCTATAGTGTATTGTAGCTGGTTCTATAGGGGATATATCTATAGTGTATTGTTGCTGGTTCTGTAGGGGATATACAGTGGGGAGAACAAGTATTTGAAACACAGCCGATTTTGCAGGTTTTCCTACTTACAAAGCATGTAGAGGTCTGTACTTTTTATCATAGGTAAACTTCAACTGTGAGAGACGGAATCTAAAACAAAAATCCAGAAAATCACATTGTATGATTTTTATGTAATTAATTAGCATTTTATTGCATGACATAAGTATTTGGTCACCTACCAACCAGTAAGAATTCCGGCTCTCACAGACCTGTTAGTTTTTCTTTAAGAAGCCCTCCTGTTCTCCACTCATTACCTGTATTATCTGCACCTGTTTGAACTCGTTACCTGTATAAAAGACACCTGTCCACACACTCAATCAAACAGACTCCAACCTCTCCACAATGGCCAAGACCCGAGAGCTGTGTAAGGACATCAGGGATACATTTGTAGACCTGCACAAGGCTGGGATGGGCTACAGGACAATAGGCAAGCAGCTTGGTGAGAAGGCATCAACTGTTGGCGCAATTATTAGAAAATGGAAGAAGTTCAAGATGACGGTCAATCACCCTCGGTCTGGGGCTCCATGCAAGATCTCACCTCGTGGGGCATTAATGATCATGAAGAAGGTGAGGGATCAGCCCATAATTATACAGCAGGACCTGGTCAATGACCTGAAGAGAGCTGGGGTTACCATTAGTAACACACTACGCCGTCATGGATTAAAATCCTGCAGCGCACGCAAGGTCCCCCTGCTCAAGCCAGCGCATGTCCAGGCCCGTCTGAAGTTTGCCAATGACCATCTGGATGATCCAGAGGAGGAATGGGAGAAGGTCATGTGACAAATGAGACAAAAATATAGCTTTTTGGTCTAAACTCCACTCACCGTGTTTGGAGGAAGAAGAAGGATGAGTACAACCCCAAGAACAACATCCCAACCGTGAAGCATGGAGGTGGAAACATCATTCTTTGGGGATGCTTTTCTGCAAAGGGGACAGGACGACTGCACCGTATTGAGGGGAGGATGGATGGGGCCATGTATCGCGAGATCTCAGTAGGAGCATTGAAGGTGGGTCGTGGCTGGGTCTTCCAGCATGACAACGACCCGAAACACACAGCCAGGGCAACTAAGGAGTGGCTCCGTAAGAAGCATCTCAAGGTCCTGGAGTGGCCTAGCCAGTTTCCAGACCTGAACCCACAAGAAAATCTTTGGAGGGAGCTGAAAGTCAGTATTGCCCAGCGACAGACCCGAAACCTGAAGGATCTGGAGAAGGTCTGTATGGAGGAGTGGGCCAAAATCCCTGCTGCAGTGTGTGCAAACCTGGTCAAGAACTACAGGAAACGTATGATCTCTGTAATTGCAAACAAAAGTTTCTGTATCAAATATTAAGTTCTGCTTTTCTGATGTATCAAATACTTATGTCATGCAATAAAATGCAAATGAATTACTTAAAAATCGAACAATGTGATTTTCTGGATTTTTGTTTTAGATTCCGTCTCTCACAGTTGAAGTGTACCTAGGATAAACATTACAGACCTCTACATGCTTTGTATGTAGGAAAACCTGCAGAATCGGCAGTGTATCAAATACTTGTTCTCCCCACTGTATCTATAGTGTAATGTAACATGATTTGCTGAATGCAGTTTCATATCTGACAGTTTCTAATGTAACCGTTCTACAGCTTTTAGATTATATCGCCATGGTGTCGTTGCAGCTCCTAACTTTAACTGGTGCTGAAGCAGATACACACACACACACACACACACACACACACACACACACACACACACACACACACACACACACACACACACACACTCACACTCACACTCACACTCACACACACACACACACACACACACACACACACACACACACACACACACACACACACACACACACACACACACGCTCACATGGCAGTTTTTTAAGGTGGCCAGTGTAGATGGATATTTGCTGGGGAAGCAGTTGCATACCTTACAGCCTCTTAGGGATGTGCTCTCTCTTACTTTCTCTAGCTCTCTTTCTCTCCATCTCCATCTCCTTCTCCCTCCCTCGTTCAATCTTTCAGTCTCTTTCTCTCCACCTCTCTCTCTCTCATTCTCACTCTCCATCTCTTTTTTTCCTTCTCTGGCTTTTTTGTGCTTCCTGTCCTGCTCTCTCTTTCTCTCTCTTGCTCTGTTTCTCTTCTTTTCTCTCTCTCTCTCTCTCTCTCCCTCCCTCTCTCTCTCATTCTCCTGCTCCCTCTCTCCTGCTCCCTTTCTCTTGCTCTCTTTCTCTTTTTCTCTCTCTCTCTCTGTCTCTCTCTCTGTCTCTCTCTGTCTCTCTCTGTCTCTCTCTGTGTCTGCATCACTGCATTAGATAAAGCCCTGAATCACCCTCTGCTGCTGTGCCTGCTGGTACCACAGTGCCCCCAAGTGGTTGAGAGAATAACTACACCCTCTATATCTGCCAATACAAACTGCACCTCACTCTCTCTGCACACACACACATGTGCACACGGACGCACACACACAGTGGGTCGGTGGGTAGGTCTTTATGGATGTGTGCAGTGAGATATTGAAAGGTAACAATTAAAAGCTGTTCCTGGAGCACCCAGACATTCTCGGGTGTATGCTGAATTAAAACTCTCTCTTTCTCCCCCTCCTCTCTCTCTTCTCCCTCCCTCCTATTGTCCCCCCCCCCCCCCCCCTCTGCCCATCTCATTCTCCTCCCTCTCTCCCTCTCTCTCTCTCCCTCTCTCCCTCTCTCTTAAAACAGGGGAGAAGAAACGCCACGTCTGCCCGGTCTGGTGGTGTCTGGAAAACAAGATGGAGAGAGAGTGAGAAAGATGGAGGAGGAGAGATCGGAGGTTTACGAATAGAAGCGAAACAGAGGAATATTAGGAGGGAAAAGGACAATAGAAGATTAACTCAGATTTACATTTGACTTGTTTGGCAGATGCTCCAATCCAGAGAGGTTTACAGGAATCAGGGATGAGTTTATACATGTTCATTCTGGTCGCCCGTTGGAATCTAACCCACAATGCTTTGCAAGCGTCATGCTCTACCAACTCAGCTACACTTTTTCACATGACCCTAACGGCTAAAGTCAGGGTCACGGATCCCTCTGGAACTGTGTCATTACACCCACTTGGTCCCCATTTCCCTGATTGTAATTGTATAAATGTGCCCTTTGTTTCACCATGGGGGCTGTCGATTATTGTTCCACTGTCCGTTGGACGTGTGTGTTCCTGTGCCTTGTTATTTTGGCTTTCGTGCCGCTGGTATTGCGCAGATGATTACGGGTCTCGCCCCGTGTATATATTCGAGGTACTCCTCGCTCTTTTGTTTGGGTCTCAACCCTGTGTTTTGTATACGCGTTTGTTTGGGTCTCAACCCTGTGTTTTGTTATGCGTTTGTTTGGGTCTCAACCCTGTGTTTTGTTATGCGTTTGTTTGGGTCTCAACCCTGTGTTTTGTTATGCGTTTGTTTGGGTCTCAACCCTGTGTTTTGTTATGCGTTTGTTTGGGTCTCAACCCTGTGTTTTGTTATGCGTTTGTTTGGGTCTCAACCCTGTGTTTTGTTATGCGTTTGTTTGGGTCTCAACCCTGTGTTTTGTTAAGCGTTTGTTTGGGTCTCGCCCCCTGTATATATTCGAGGTACTCCTCGCTCGTTTGTTTGGGTCTCAACCCTGTGTTTTGTTACGCGTTTGTTTGGGTCTCGCCCCCTGTATATATTCGAGGTACTCCTCGCTCGTTTGTTTGGTTCTCAACCCTGTGTTTTGTATACGCGTTTGTTTGGGTCTCAACCCTGTGTTTTGTATACGCGTTTGTTTGGGTCTCGCCCCCTGTATATATTCGAGGTACTCCTTGCTCGTTTGTTTGGTTCTCAACCCTGTGTTTTGTATACGCGTTTGTTTGGGTCTCAACCCTGTGTTTTGTATATGCGTTTGTTTGGGTCTCAACCCTGTGTTTTGTTACGCGTTTGTTTGGGTCTCAACCCTGTGTTTTGTATACGCGTTTGTTTGGGTCTCAACCCTGTGTTTTGTTATGGGTTTGTTTGGGTCTCAACCCTGTGTTTTGTTATGCGTTTGTTTGGGTCTCAACCCTGTGTTTTGTTACGCGTTTGTTTGGGTCTCAACCCTGTGTTTTGTTACGCGTTTGTTTGGGTCTCAACCCTGTGTTTTGTTACGCGTTTGTTTGGGTCTCAACCCTGTGTTTTGTTATGCGTTTGTTTGGGTCTCAACCCTGTGTTTTGTTACGCGTTTGTTTGGGTCTCAACCCTGTGTTTTGTTATGCGTTTGTTTGGGTCTCAATCCTGTGTTTTGTTACTCGTTTGTTTGGGTCTCAATCCTGTGTTTTGTTATGCGTTTGTTTGGGTCTCAATCCTGTGTTTTGTTACGCGTTTGTTTGGTCTTCGTCCCCGTGTCTTTACATGGCTGTAATTTTTTTAATAAACAATAGACTAATTCGCATTCCTGCGCCTGTCTCCTGACCCTTCGTATCAGTGTGACAGTCAGGGTTGAAGGGAAAGTTGTCTGTATCCCTAATGACACACTATTCCCTATGTATTGCACATTATTCCTTATATAGTGCACCCTATTCCCTATATAGTGCACCCTATTCCCTATAGAGTGCACCCTATTCCCTATATAGTGCACCCTATTCCCTATATAGTGCACCCTATTCCATATGTAGTGCACATTATTCCTTATATAGTGCACCCTATTCCCTATGTAGTGCACCCTATTCCCTAAGCAGTGCACCCTATTCCCTATGTAGTGAACCCTATTCCCTAAGCAGTGCACTACGTTGGACAAGGTAGTGGAGTGTATAGGGAGTAGGGTGCCATTTGGGACAAAGCCCTGGTCCTAGATCAGATCATAATGGCACTGCTTTCCCAAGCTGAGAAATTAGCAAAAAAACAACGCTCCCAAAATAAACAGGCTCAACAACAACAAAACAGGTAGAGGAAGAAGAGGAGGAGGAGGAGGAGGAGGAGGAAGAGGAGGATTCACTGTGGGTCGCATCATTACTGCATCATTAATGCATCATTACCACCAGACAGACGGAGAGAAGACAAGCAGAAACCATCAGATTATAAATACTAAAGAGAGAGAGAGGGAGGGAGGGAGGGAGGGAGGGAGGGAGGGAGGGAGGGAGGGAGGTGTATGTGAGGTTGAAGAAAGCAGCTGGTGTATTGTCAGTTCCTGTGTCCCTCCACTAAATTGTCCCAGCAGTATAACTCTACCCCTCTCTATGTCTCTCTCTCCCTCTCCTTCTTTATGCCTCTACCCCTCTATATGTCTCTCCCTCTCTTTCTGTCTCTCTACCCCTCTCTACGTCTCTCTCTCCCTCTCTATGTCTCTCTCTCCCTCTCCCTCTCTTTATGCCTCTACCCCTCTATATGTCTCTCCCTCTCTTTCTGTCTCTCTACCCCTCTCTATCTCTCTCTCCCTCTCCCTCTCTTTATGCCTCTACCCCTGTATATGTCTCTCTCTCCCTCTCTTTCTGTCTCTCTACCCCTCTCTATGTCTCTCTCTCCCTCTCTTTCTGTCTCTCTACCCCTCTCTATGTCTCTCTCTCCCTCTCTTTCTGTCTCTCTACCCCTCTATATGTCTCTCTCTCCCTCTCTTTCTGCCTCTCTACCCCTCTCTATGTCTCTCTCTCCCTCTCTTTCTGTCTCTCTACCCCTCTTTATGTCTCTCTCTCTCCCTCTCTATGTCTCTCTACCCCTCTATATGTCTCTCTACCCCTCTCTATGTCTCTCTCTCCCTCTCTTTATGTCTCTCTCTCCCTCTCTTTATGTCTCTCTCTCCCTCTCTCTGTCTCTCCCTCTCTGTATCTCAATCTCCCTCTCATTCTCTCTCTCTAACCCTCTCTGTCTCTCTCTCAATCTCCCTCTATGTCTCTCTCTTCTCCAGGTTCATGTCTCTGTAGGTGATGGCTTTGTTATGGAAGGTTTGGGAATCACTTCCTTTTAGGTGGCTCTAGAATTGAACAGCTCTTTTCTGGATGTTGATAATTAGTGGGTATCGGCCTAATTCTGCTCTGCATGCATTATTTGGTGTTTTACATTGTAAACAGAGGATATTTTTGCAGAATTCTGCATGCAGAGTCTCAATTTGGTGTTTGTCCCATTTTGTGAATTATTGGTTGGTGAGCGGACCCCAGACCTAACAAACATAAAGGCCAATGGGTTCAATAACTGATTCAAGTATTTTTTGCCAGATCCTAATTGGTATGTTGAATTTATGTTTCTTTTGATGGCATAGAATGCCCTTCTTGCCTTGTCTCTCAGATCTCTTCCGCTTTGTGGAAGTTACCTGTGGCGCTGATGTTTAGGCCAAGGTATGTATAGTTTTTTGTGTGCTCTAGGGCAACAGTGTCTAGATGGAATTTGTATTTGTGGTCCTGGTGACTGGACCTTTTTTGGAACACCATTATTTTTGATTTACTGAGATTTACTGTCAGGGCCCTGGTCTGCTCTCTCTCTCTCTCTCTCTCTCTCTCTCTCTCTCTCTCTCTCTCCCTCTCTCTATCTATCCCTCTCTCTGCCACCCCCTATCCCCAGTCCTCTTACCATCCGTCTCTCGTTGAGTCTCTGTCTTGTCAGTGATTGGCTGAGAGTTTCAGTGTGATTGCACTAGGGGCCAATAAATAGTTATTCCTGAGAGAACTACTTACTCGCTGAAGGGGAAGAACCACTTCAGCCACTGCCTAGCAACCGTCATATTACACTGGTCAGTTAGAGAGAACATTGTCCTGTTACCAAGAGAGCAGACCACCAGGGAGAGACAGAGTGAGAGAGAGGGAGAGAGGTAGAGGGAGGAGCAGAGGGAGAGAGAGAGATGTGGTGACTCACCCTCTGTGTCATCCTCTTTTCCACTCTCTCCCCCATCTCTCTCTTTGTCTCTCTCTCCCATCTCTCCCATCTCTCTATTTGTCTCTCTCTTTGTCTCTCTCGCTTTGTCTCTCTCTCTTTGTCTCTCTCCCCCATCTCTCTCATTGTCTCTCTCTCTTTGTCTCTCTCATATCTCTCTTTGTCTCTCTCTTTGTCTCTCTATCTTTGTCTCTTTCTCTTTGTCTCTCTCTCTTTGTCTCTCTTTGTCTCTCTTTGTTTCTCTCTCTTTGTCTCTCTCTCTTTGTCTCTCTCTCTTTGTCTCTCTCCCCCATCTCTCTCATTGTCTCTCTCTCTTTGTCTCTCTCATATCTCTCTTTGTCTCTCTCTTTGTCTCTCTATCTTTGTCTCTCTCTCTTTGTCTCTCTCTCTTTGTCTCTCTTTGTCTCTCTTTGTTTCTCTCTCTTTGTCTCTCTCTCTTTGTCTCTCTCTCTTTGTCTCTCTTTGTCTCTCTTTGTTTCTCTCTCTTTGTCTCTCTCTCTTTGTTTCTCTCTCTTTGTCTCTCTCTCTTTGTCTCTCTCTTTGTCTCTCTCTTTGTTTCTCTCTTTGTCTCTCTCTCTTTGTCTCTCTCTTTGTTTCTCTCTCTTTGTTTCTCTCTCTTTGTCTCTCTCTTTGTCTCTCTCTTTGTTTCTCTCTTTGTCTCTCTCTCTTTGTCTCTCTCTTTGTCTCTCTCTCTTTGTCTCTCTCTCTTTGTTTCTCTCTCTTTGTTTCTCTCTCTTTGTCTCTCTCTCTTTGTTTCTCTCTCTTTGTTTCTCTCTCTTTGTCTCTCTCTCTTTGTCTCTCTCTTTGTCTCTCTCTTTGTTTCTCTCTTTGTCTCTCTCTCTTTGTTTCTCTCTCTTTGTTTCTCTCTCTTTGTCTCTCTCTCTTTGTTTCTCTCTCTTTGTCTCTCTCTCTTTGTCTCTCTCTTTGTCTCTCTCTTTGTTTCTCTCTTTGTCTCTCTCTCTTTGTCTCTCTCTTTGTTTCTCTCTCTTTGTTTCTCTCTCTTTGTCTCTCTCTCTTTGTTTCTCTCTTTGTCTCTCTCTCTTTGTCTCTCTCTCTTTGTCTCTCTCTCTTTGTCTCTCTCCCCCATCTCTCTCATTGTCTCTCTCTCTTTGTCTCTCTCTTTGTCTCTCTCTTTGTTTCTCTCTTTGTCTCTCTCTCTTTGTCTCTCTCTTTGTTTCTCTCTCTTTGTTTCTCTCTCTTTGTCTCTCTCTCTTTGTTTCTCTCTTTGTTTCTCTCTCTTTGTCTCTCTCTCTTTGTCTCTCTCTCTTTGTCTCTCTCCCCCATCTCTCTCATTGTCTCTCTCTCTTTGTCTCTCTCATATCTCTCTTTGTCTCTCTCTTTGTCTCTCTATCTTTGTCTCTTTCTCTTTGTCTCTCTCTCTTTGTCTCTCTTTGTCTCTCTTTGTTTCTCTCTCTTTGTCTCTCTCTCTTTGTCTCTCTCTCTTTGTCTCTCTTTGTCTCTCTTTGTTTCTCTCTCTTTGTCTCTCTCTCTTTGTTTCTCTCTCTTTGTCTCTCTCTCTTTGTCTCTCTCTTTGTCTCTCTCTTTGTTTCTCTCTTTGTCTCTCTCTCTTTGTCTCTCTCTTTGTTTCTCTCTCTTTGTTTCTCTCTCTTTGTCTCTCTCTTTGTCTCTCTCTTTGTTTCTCTCTTTGTCTCTCTCTCTTTGTCTCTCTCTTTGTCTCTCTCTCTTTGTCTCTCTCTCTTTGTTTCTCTCTCTTTGTTTCTCTCTCTTTGTCTCTCTCTCTTTGTTTCTCTCTCTTTGTTTCTCTCTCTTTGTCTCTCTCTCTTTGTCTCTCTCTTTGTCTCTCTCTTTGTTTCTCTCTTTGTCTCTCTCTCTTTGTTTCTCTCTCTTTGTTTCTCTCTCTTTGTCTCTCTCTCTTTGTTTCTCTCTCTGTCTCTCTCTCTTTGTCTCTCTCTTTGTCTCTCTCTTTGTTTCTCTCTTTGTCTCTCTCTCTTTGTCTCTCTCTTTGTTTCTCTCTCTTTGTTTCTCTCTCTTTGTCTCTCTCTCTTTGTTTCTCTCTTTGTCTCTCTCTCTTTGTCTCTCTCTTTGTTTCTCTCTTTGTCTCTCTCTCTTTGTCTCTCTCTCTTTGTTTCTCTCTCTTTGTTTCTCTCTCTTTGTCTCTCTCTCTTTGTTTCTCTCTCTCTTTGTTTCTCTCTCTTTGTTTCTCTCTCTTTGTCTCTCTCATATCTCTCTTTGTCTCTCTCTTTGTCTCTCTATCTTTGTCTCTTTCTCTTTGTCTCTCTCTCTTTGTCTCTCTTTGTCTCTCTTTGTTTCTCTCTCTTTGTCTCTCTCTTTGTCTCTCTCTCTTTGTCTCTCTTTGTCTCTCTTTGTTTCTCTCTCTTTGTCTCTCTCTCTTTGTTTCTCTCTCTTTGTCTCTCTTTGTTTCTCTCTTTGTCTCTCTCTCTTTGTCTCTCTCTCTTTGTCTCTCTTTGTCTCTCTTTGTCTCTCTCTCTTTGTTTCTCTCTCTTTGTCTCTCTTTGTCTCTCTTTGTTTCTCTCTCTTTGTCTCTCTCTCTTTGTCTCTCTCTCTTTGTCTCTCTTTGTCTCTCTTTGTCTCTCTCTCTTTGTTTCTCTCTCTTTGTCTCTCTTTGTCTCTCTCTTTGTTTCTCTCTTTGTCTCTCTGTTTGTTTCTCTCTTTGTCTCTCTCTTTGTTTCTCTCTTTGTCTCTCTTTGTTTCTCTCTCTTTGTCTCTCTCTCTTTGTCTCTCTCTCTTTGTCTCTCTTTGTCTCTCTTTGTCTCTCTCTCTTTGTTTCTCTCTCTTTGTCTCTCTTTGTTTCTCTCTCTTTGTCTCTCTCTCTTTGTCTCTCTCTCTTTGTCTCTCTTTGTCTCTCTTTGTCTCTCTCTTTGTCTCTCTCTTTGTTTCTCTCTTTGTCTCTCTCTCTTTGTCTCTCTCTTTGTTTCTCTCTCTTTGTTTCTCTCTCTTTGTCTCTCTCTCTTTGTCTCTCTCTTTGTCTCTCTCTTTGTTTCTCTCTTTGTCTCTCTCTCTTTGTCTCTCTCTCTTTGTCTCTCTCTCTTTGTCTCTCTCTTTGTTTCTCTCTCTTTGTTTCTCTCTCTTTGTTTCTCTCTCTTTGTCTCTCTCTCTTTGTCTCTCTCTTTGTCTCTCTCTTTGTTTCTCTCTCTTTGTCTCTCTCTCTTTGTCTCTCTCTTTGTCTCTCTCTTTGTTTCTCTCTTTGTCTCTCTCTCTTTGTCTTTCTCTCTTTGTCTCTCTCTCTTTGTCTCTCTCTTTGTTTCTCTCTCTTTGTTTCTCTCTCTTTGTTTCTCTCTCTTTGTCTCTCTCTCTTTGTCTCTCTCTTTGTCTCTCTCTTTGTTTCTCTCTTTGTTTCTCTCTCTTTGTTTCTCTCTCTTTGTCTCTCTCTCTTTGTCTCTCTCTTTGTCTCTCTCTTTGTTTCTCTCTTTGTCTCTCTCTCTTTGTCTCTCTCTCTTTGTCTCTCTCTCTTTGTCTCTCTCTTTGTTTCTCTCTCTTTGTTTCTCTCTCTTTGTTTCTCTCTCTTTGTCTCTCTCTCTTTGTCTCTCTCTTTGTCTCTCTCTTTGTTTCTCTCTTTGTCTCTCTCTCTTTGTCTCTCTCTCTTTGTCTCTCTCTCTTTGTCTCTCTCTTTGTTTCTCTCTCTTTGTTTCTCTCTCTTTGTCTCTCTCTCTTTGTCTCTCTCTCTCTTTGTCTCTCTCTCTCTTTGTTTCTCTCTCTTTGTCTCTCTCTTTGTCTCTCTCTCTTTGTTTCTCTCTCTTTGTCTCTCTCTTTGTCTCTCTCTCTTTGTTTCTCTCTCTTTGTTTCTCTCTCTTTGTCTCTCTCTTTGTCTCTCTCTCTTTGTTTCTCTCTCTTTGTTTCTCTCTCTTTGTCTCTCTCTTTGTCTCTCTCTTTGTTTCTCTCTCTTTGTTTCTCTCTCTTTGTCTCTCTCTTTGTCTCTCTCTTTGTTTCTCTCTCTTTGTTTCTCTCTCTTTGTCTCTCTCTCTTTGTCTCTCTCTCTCTTTGTCTCTCTCTCTCTTTGTTTCTCTCTCTTTGTTTCTCTCTCTTTGTCTCTCTCTCTTTGTTTCTCTCTCTTTGTCTCTCTCTTTGTTTCTCTCTCTTTGTCTCTCTCTTTGTCTCTCTCTCTTTGTCTCTCTCTCTTTGTCTCTCTCTTTGTTTCTCTCTTTGTCTCTCTCTCTTTGTCTCTCTCTCTTTGTCTCTCTCTCTTTGTCTCTCTCTCTTTGTCTCTCTCTTTGTTTCTCTCTCTTTGTTTCTCTCTCTTTGTCTCTCTCTCTTTGTCTCTCTCTCTCTTTGTCTCTCTCTCTCTTTGTTTCTCTCTCTTTGTCTCTCTCTTTGTCTCTCTCTCTTTGTTTCTCTCTCTTTGTCTCTCTCTTTGTCTCTCTCTCTTTGTTTCTCTCTCTTTGTTTCTCTCTCTTTGTCTCTCTCTTTGTCTCTCTCTCTTTGTTTCTCTCTCTTTGTTTCTCTCTCTTTGTCTCTCTCTTTGTCTCTCTCTTTGTTTCTCTCTCTTTGTTTCTCTCTCTTTGTCTCTCTCTTTGTCTCTCTCTTTGTTTCTCTCTCTTTGTTTCTCTCTCTTTGTCTCTCTCTCTTTGTCTCTCTCTCTCTTTGTCTCTCTCTCTCTTTGTTTCTCTCTCTTTGTTTCTCTCTCTTTGTCTCTCTCTCTTTGTTTCTCTCTCTTTGTCTCTCTCTTTGTTTCTCTCTCTTTGTCTCTCTCTTTGTCTCTCTCTTTGTCTCTCTCTCTTTGTCTCTCTCTTTGTTTCTCTCTTTGTCTCTCTCTCTTTGTCTCTCTCTCTTTGTCTCTCTCTCTCTTTGTCTCTCTCTCTCTTTGTCTCTCTCTCTTTGTCTCTCTCTCTTTGTCTCTCTCTTTGTTTCTCTCTCTTTGTTTCTCTCTCTTTGTCTCTCTCTCTTTGTCTCTCTCTCTCTTTGTCTCTCTCTCTCTTTGTTTCTCTCTCTTTGTTTCTCTCTCTTTGTCTCTCTCTTTGTCTCTCTCTCTTTGTTTCTCTCTCTTTGTCTCTCTCTCTTTGTCTCTCTCTCTTTGTCTCTCTCTCTCTTTGTCTCTCTCTCTCTTTGTTTCTCTCTCTTTGTTTCTCTCTCTTCGTCTCTCTCTTTGTCTCTCTGTCTTTGTTTCTCTCTCTTTGTCTCTCTCTCTTTGTCTCTCTCTCTCTTTGTTTCTCTCTCTTTGTTTCTCTCTCTTTGTTTCTCTCTCTTTGTCTCTCTCTCTTTGTTTCTCTCTCTTTGTCTCTCTCTTTGTCTCTCTCTCTTTGTTTCTCTCTCTTTTTTTCTCTCTCTCTTTGTCTCTCTCTCTTTGTCTCTCTCTCTCTTTGTTTCTCTCTCTTTGTCTCTCTCTCTTTGTCTCTCTCTTTGTCTCTCTCTCTTTGTCTCTCTCTCTTTGTTTCTCTCTCTTTGTCTCTCTCTCTTTGTCTCTCTTTGTCTATCTTTGTCTCTCTCTCTTTGTCTCTCTCTCTTTGTCTCTCTTTGTCTATCTTTGTCTCTCTCTCTTTGTTTCTCTCTCTTTGTCTCTCTCTCTTTGTCTATCTTTGTCTCTCTCTCTTTGTGTCTCTCTCTTTGTCTCTCTCTCTTTGTCTCTCTTTGTCTATCTTTGTCTCTCTCTCTTTGTTTCTCTCTCTTTGTCTCTCTCTCTTTGTCTATCTTTGTCTCTCTCTCTTTGTGTCTCTCTCTTTGTCTCTCTCTCTTTGTTTCTCTCTCTTTGTCTCTCTATCTCTCTCTCTCTCCCCCCCATTCAAGGGTTTTTTTTGGCATGGGAAACATATGTTTACATTACCAAAGCAAGTGAAATAGATAATTAACAAAAGTGAAACAAAAAAAAGTTCTTTCTCATCTTTTAACTGAAAAAGGGTGTGTGGATAGATTAAAGGTGGGCAAGAAAAGGCAACTGTTGAGTGATTCAATGGGTGAAGTAGGCTGGTAAGCAGGGCTGTGTTCATTAGGCACCAAACGGAAGGAAACACACTAAAACAGGGAGGAACTATTAATCTCTCTCTCCCTCTTTCTCCTTCTCTCTCCCTCTTTCTCCTTTTTTCTCTCCCTCTGTCTGTCCCTCACTCACTCTGTCCCTCACTGTCTCCCCCCCTCTCTCCCTCTCTCTCTCTCCCTCTTTCTCCCTCACTATCTCCCTCTCTCCCCCTCTCCCCCTCTCCTCCTCTTTCTCCTTACCTCTCTCCCTGTACTGTTGTGTCGATGTGGCGTTCAACTATCTCCTCCCACTCTCCATCCCCCATTACTCCCTTTCTCTATCCCTCCCACCCTACCTATCTCCTTTCCTCCCTCCATCCATCCCTCCCACCCAACCTCTCTCCATCCCTCCGTCCCCATCCATCTCTCTCTCCCTCTGAGTGAGTGGATGAGCGATGTCAGGCTAGGTCTGTGTTGACCGAATAATGCACTCTCAGCCTGGAGAATGATGGACTGACTGGAGATGTGGAAAAAGAGAGAGGGAGAGAGAGAGAAGGGTGGGGGAGAGAGAGAGAGGGAGGAGGTAGAAAGGTGGGGGAGACCGGAGGGAGAGAGATGAGATGGAGGGAGGAGGGAGAGAGAGAGGAGCTGGAGGGAGGAGAGAGGAGATGGAGAGAGAGAGAGAGAGGGGGGAAGGAGGGAGAAAGGTGGGGAGGGAGGATGGAGAGATGAGATGGAGGGAGGAGGGAGACAGAGAGGAGCTGGAGGGAGGAGGGAGAGGTGGGGAGGGAGGAGGGAGAGAGGAGATGGAGGGAGGAGGGAGACAGAGAGGAGCTGGAGGGAGGAGGGAGAGAGGTGGGGAGGGAGGAGGGAGAGATGAGATGGAGGGAGGAGGGAGAGAGGTGGGGAGGGAGGAGGGAGACAGAGAGGAGCTGGAGGGAGGAGGGAGAGAGGTGGGGAGGGAGGAGGGAGAGATGAGATGGAGGGAGGAGGGAGAGAGGTGGGGAGGGAGGAGGGAGACAGAGAGGAGCTGGAGGGAGGAGGGAGAGAGGTGGGGAGGGAGGAGGGAGAGATGAGATGGAGGGAGGAGGGAGAGAGGTGGGGAGGGAGGAGGGAGACAAAGAGGAGCTGGAGGGAGGAGGGAGAGAGGTGGGTGCAGTGGAGAAAGGTTAGGCACACAGTGCAGATACACACACCATTCACAGACCAGAGAAGGGAGAGAGAGCGGGATGAGAGAGGAGTGGAAGGGATGAGATGGAGAGAGAGGGATGAGAGAGGAGCAGAAGGGATGAGATGGAGAGAGAAGGGAGGGAGAGAGAGAGGGATGAGATGGAGAGAGAAGGGAGGGAGAGATCATGGAGAAGAGGAAGGAACACTTGAGACTGATCAAACAAACATCACAATCAGCCATTATCTTCATCATCTTCATCATTATATTCATCAACATCATCATCTTCGTCATGGTGGACATCATTGATTGAGAAGTTGAGATCTTTGAACATCAAGGACAACAGGTTCATTCTGACCAGAGCGGGAGAGAGAGAGGGGAGGAGACAGACAGGTGGGGTAGAAAGAGAGGGAACGACTAATGGAACTGGCCAGTCAGACAAGGGAGCACAAGAACGAAAAACACTCAAGTTCAAGGACAAGGATCTACCTCTCTCTCTCTCTCTCTTTCTCTCTCTCTCTCTCTCTCTCTCTCTCTCGCTCTCCCTCTTAACTCCCCCCATATTTTACTCACACTTGGAAGAAGCACATAATCAGAAAGAGGGAGCGGAATAGAGGGAGAAGTGGAGGATGAGTTTTGTGTTGTGTGTGGTAACTCGTAGGGAAGGAACAAACAGGAACAGAGAGAAAGAGAGTGATGGAGAGAGAGAGAGGTTATGAGAGAGAGAGAGAGGGAGAGAGAGAGAGAGAGAGAGAGAGAGAGAGAGGAAGAGAGAGAGAGGGAGAGAGAGAGGATGGAGAGAGAGATAGGTGATGAGAGAGAGAGAGGGGGGGGTGGAGAGATAGGTGATGAGAGAGGGTGGGGAGACAGAGAGGGGAAGAGAGAGAGAGGGAGAGAGAGAGAGAGAGAGAGAGAGAGAGAGAGAGAGAGAGAGAGAGAGAGAGAGAGAGGGAGAGAGAGAGAGAGAGGGGAAGAGAGAGAGCGGGAGAGAGAGAGAGAGAGAGAGAGAGAGGGAGAGAGGATGGAGGAGAGAGAGAGGTGATGAGAGAGGGTGGGGAGACAAAGAGAGAGAGGGGGGGCACAAAATAATGTTCTTCAGTCATGGTGTGTCAGATATTCAGAGAGAGAGAGAGGGGGGAGATACAGTTGAAGTCGGAGGTGTACATACACTTTAGCCAAATACATTTAAATACATT
Organism: Oncorhynchus mykiss; assembly: GCF_013265735.2. Taxonomy (NCBI): domain Eukaryota; kingdom Metazoa; phylum Chordata; class Actinopteri; order Salmoniformes; family Salmonidae; genus Oncorhynchus; species Oncorhynchus mykiss. Next base: position 6,099 of record NW_023493729.1, on the reverse strand, counting down.
TAAACTTTTTCACAATTCCTGACATGTAATCCTAGTAAAAATTCCCTGTCTTAGGTCAGTTAGGATCACCACTTTATTTTAAGAATGTGAAATGTCAGAATAATAACAGAGAGAATGATTTATTTCAGCTTTTATTTCCTTAATCACATTCCCAGTGGGTCAGAGGTTTACATCCACTCAATTAGTATTTGGTAACATTGCCTTCACATTGTTAAACGTTTCAGGTAGCCTTCCACAAGCTTCCTACAGTAAGTTGGGGAATTTTGTCCCGTTCCTCCTGACAGCGCTGGTATACCTGAGTCAGGTTTGTAGGCCTACTTGCTCACACACGCTTTTTCAGTTCTGTCCACAAATGTTCTATACGATTGAGGTCAGGGCTTTGTGATGGACACTCCAATACCTTTACTTTGTTGTCCTTAAGCCATTTTTCCACAATTTTGGATTAGGCTTGGGGTCATTGTCCATTTGGAAGACCCATCCTCTCTATGTTGCCAGGCATCTTCACAAGGTCCTTTGCTGTTGTCCTGGGATTGATTTGCAGTGCCTTATTGAGCTGCCTTCAGTACATCAACACAGTGCCTTATTGAGCTGCCTTCAGTACATCAACACAGTGTCTTATTGAGCTGCCTTCAGTACATCAACACAGTGTCTTATTGAGCTGCCTTCAGTACATCAACACAGTGCTTTATTGAGCTGCCTTCAGTACATCAACACAGTGTCTTATTGAGCTGCCTTCAGTACATCAACACAGTGCCTTATTGAGCTGCCTTCAGTACATCAACACAGTGTCTTATTGAGCTGCCTTCAGTACATCAACACAGTGTCTTATTGAGCTGCCTTCAGTGCATCAACACAGTGTCTTATTGAGCTAACTTCAGTACATCTATAAACTCTGCTGTTCACAGGCTTCAGGTACAACCTCACCCTCTGTGTTAGTGTGTATGTGTGGGTGTGTGTCTGTGTCTGTGTGGGTGTGTGTGTGGGGTGGGGGGGTGGGGGGGAGGGACACACACGTGTAAACACAGGTAGATATTGATGGAACACAATCAATGGCGGATGTTGCCTTTGACTCACAGAGCTGTACACAAACACACACACACACCGACACACACACACCGACACACACACACCGACACACACAAACATCCACTTTGGGGGAACCCTTCTTTAAGACAGGGGGAGGGAGAGGGGGGAGGTAGAGGGGGGAGGGAGAGGGGGGAGGGGGGGGGCAGAGAGACAGAGACAGACTAGTCTCAGGGTTCCTCCAAACTGTAAGACAGGGGGAGGGAGAGGGGGGGGGGCAGAGAGACAGAGACAGACAACTAGTCTCAGGGTTCCTCCAAACTGTAAGACAGGGGGAGGGAGAGGGGGGGGCAGAGAGACAGAGACAGACTAGTCTCAGTGTTCCTCCAAACTGTAAGACAGGGGGAGGGAGGGGGGGGGGGGGGGGGGGGGGGGCAGAGAGACAGAGACAGACTAGTCTCAGGGTTCCTCCAAACTGTAAGACAGGGGGAGGGAGAGGGGGGGGGGGGGCAGAGAGACAGAGACAGACTAGTCTCAGGGTTCCTCCAAACTGTAAGACAGGGGGAGGGAGAGGGGGGGGGGGCAGAGAGACAGAGACAGACAACTAGTCTCAGGGTTCCTCCAAACTGTAAGACAGGGGGAGGGAGAGGGGGGGGGGGCAGAGAGACAGAGACAGACAACTAGTCTCAGGGTTCCTCCAAACTGTAAGACAGGGGGATGGAGAGGGGGGGGGCAGAGAGACAGAGACAGACAACTAGTCTCAGGGTTCCTCCAAACTGTAAGACAGGGGGAGGGAGAGGGGGGGGGGCAGAAAGACAGAGACAGACAACTAGTCTCAGTTACCTCAAAACAAACCAGAGTTGACAGTAAACACTCGACTCACATCTGAAAAAGGAAGGATTTGAGATTAAGCGACACGTTTAAACCCTCATTAAACGATTAAACATTCCCTTTTAGCATCCTCAGAGAAAGCCAAAGAGTTGCTTGTATCCCAAATGGCACCATATTCCCTACCTAGTGCACTACCTGCGACCAGATCCCTACGGACCAGCGTAAAATTAGTAGTGGCATTGGGGATGCAGAAAAGAGGGACACACTCAAAAGTTATTCCCTTCGCTATTCCCTCTGCAGTGTGCTACTGTTGACCAGGCCCTACAGTCGTTTGCCAAAGTATTCACCCCCCTTGGCATTTTTCCTATTTCTTTGCCTTACAACCTGGAATTAAAATTCAGTTTTTTGGGGGTTTGTATCATTTGATTTACACAACACACCGACCACTATGAAGATGCTAAATATGTTTTATTGTGAAACAAACAAGAAATAAGAACAAAAAAACTGAAAACTTGAGTGTGCATAACTATTCACCCCCCCAAAGTCAATACTTTGTAGAGCCTCCTTTTACAGGAATTAGAGCTGCAAGTCTCTTGGGGTATGTCCCTATAAGTTTGGCACATCGAGCCACTGGGATTTTTGTCCATTCTTCAAGGAAAAACTGCTCCAGCTCCATCAAGTTGGATGGGTTCCGCTCGTGTACAGGTTCTCAATTGGATTGAGGTCTGGGCTTTGACTAGGCCATTCCAAGACATTTAAATGTTCCCCTTAAACCACTCAAGTGTTGCTTTAGCAGTATGGTTAGGGTCATTGTCCTGCTGGAAGGTGAACCTCCATCCCAGTCTCAAATCTCTGGAAGACTGAAACAGGTTTCCCTCAAGAATTTCCCTGTATTTAGCACCATCCATCATTCCTTCATCTCTGACCAGTTTCCCAGTCCCTGCCGAAGGAAAAACATCCACTCAGCATGATGCTGCCACCACCATGCTTCACTGTGGGGACGATGGACCTCGGGGTGATGAGAGGTGTTGGGTTTGCGCCAGACATAGCATTTTCCTTGATGGCAAAAAAGCTACATTTCAGTCTCATCTGACCAGAGTACCTCCTACCATATGTTTGGAGAGTCTCCCACATGCCTTCTATCGAACACCAAATCTGTTTGCTTATATTTTAAAGAAGCAATGGCTTTTTTCTGGCCATTCTTCCGTAAAAGTGCCCAGCTCTGTGGAGTGTACAGCTTGAAGTGGTCCTATGGACAGATACTCCAATCTCCGCTGTGGAGCTTTGCAGCTCTTTCAGGGTTATCTTTGGTCTCTTTGTTGCCTCTCTGATTAACACCCTCCTTGCCTGGTTCATCAGTTTTGGTGGGCGGCCCTCTCTTGGCAGGTTTGTTGTGGTGACATATTCTTTCCATTTTTTAGTAACAGATTTATTGGAGCTCTGTGGGATGTTTAAAGTTTCTGATATTATTTATAACCCAACCCTGATCTGTACTTCTCCACAACTTTGTCCCTGACCTGTTTGGAGAGCTCCTTGGTCTTCATAGTGCTGCTTGCTTGGTGGTGCCCCTTGATTAGGGGTGTTGCAGACACTGGGGCCTCTCAGAACAGGTGCATATATACTGAGATCATGTGACTGATCATGTGACTTTATTTAACTAATTATGTGACTTCTGAAGGTAATTGGTTGCACCAGATCTTATTTAGGGGCTTCATAGTAAAGGAGGTGAACACATATACACACACATCACTTTTCCCTTTTAAATTTGTATATATTTTTTTAAACAAGTGGGGGGTTTTCCATTTCACTTTACCAGTTTGGACTATTTTGTGTCCATTACATGAAAAACAAATACAAACCATTTAAATGACAGGTTGCAACAGGAAAAACGTCAAGTGGGATGAATACTATTGCAAGGCACTGTGTGTACTTCCCTTTATAGGCCCTGGTTAAAAAGTAGTGCACTACATAGGGAATAGGGTGGCATTTGGCACAGAAATGTGTTGTGAGGCCTGAGGGAGTTAACATATTTCATATAAACTAATAGCCACAGTATCAGCAGAAAATATACCTTCTGACAGGGAGAGAATCTGTCGGTTCTTGACACACAAACACACACAGACACTTGAGTTGATGTTCTCCGGCTTTGAACTCCACCCACTCTCCTTCTGTCGGCGAATCCCGCGACACGACCAGCAGCTTCTACAAGATGGCTGCCACCGCAGTCCCCCAGGTGAGTGTGTTTAGAAGTGTTGAGTTAAGTCTTTAAACAGACCACCATCTGTTTGCCCATACGTCTCCTACACACCAAGACTGATGACAAAACAGCACATAACCAATACGTTGTCACATAACAAAACTCTGAAACAACTGAGGGATAATTAATAAGTAACAGCAATGAAACTTAGACACATTTTAGAATAGTTTTTATTTATTCATTATTTATTGCTAATAATGACTCTAAACTTCCTCTTCCTCCCTCCGTTCCCTCTCTTTTGCTTCCTTTAGAGATATGGAATGGTAATCTAGCTGTGTGTGCTGGTGCCGGCTCTGAAACGTAGAAGTGGAGTCCGTCCAGACCCAGGAGATCTGGTACTGACCGTGTGGAGGCTGGTGAAGATCGTTACTTCAAGGGTCCCTGTTTTCAGCAGGACCTATTCTGGTACCTACTTCATCTGTCCTGAACCTTCTTGTTCTTCCTTCCTCCCTGTCTGTTATGAGGTCCAGACAGAACATATTCTGGTACCTACTTCATCTGTCCTGAACCTTCTTGTTCATCCTTCGTCCCTGTCTGTTATGAGGTCCAAACAGAACATATTCTGGTACCTACTTCATCTGTCCTGAACCTTCTTGTTCTTCCTTCGTCCCTGTCTGTTATGAGGTCCAGACAGAACATATTCTGGTACCTACTTCATCTGTCCTGAACCTTCTTGTTCTTCCTTCGTCCCTGTCTGTTATGAGGTCCAGACAGAACATATTCTGGTACCTACTTCATCTGTCCTGAACCTTCTTGTTCTTCCTTCGTCCCTGTCTGTTATGAGGTCCAGACAGAACATATTCTGGTACCTACTTCATCTGTCCTGAAACTTCTTGTTCTTCCTTCGTCCCTGTCTGTTATGAGGTCCAGACAGAACATATTCTGGTACCTACTTCATCTGTCCTGAACCTTCTTGTTCTTCCTTCGTCCCTGTCTGTTATGAGGTCCAGAAAGAACATATTCTGGTACCTACTTCATCTGTCCTGAACCTTCTTGTTCTTCCTTCGTCCCTGTCTGTTATGAGGTCCAGACAGAACATATTCTGGTACCTACTTCATCTGTCCTGAACCTTCTTGTTCTTCCTTCGTCCCTGTCTGTTATGAGGTCCAGACAGAACATATTCTGGTACCTACTTCATCTGTCCTGAACCTTCTTGTTCTTCCTTCCTCCCTGTCTGTTATGAGGTCCAGACAGAACATATTCTGGTACCTACTTCATCTGTCCTGAACCTTGTTCTTCCTTCGTCCCTGTCTGTTATGAGGTCCAGACAGAACATATTCTGGTACCTACTTCATCTGTCCTGAACCTTCTTGTTCTTCCTTCGTCCCTGTCTGTTATGAGGTCCAGACAGAACATATTCTGGTACCTACTTCATCTGTCCTGAACCTTCTTGTTCTTCCTTCGTCCCTGTCTGTTATGAGGTCCAAACAGAACATATTCTGGTAACTACTTCTATCTCTCTCTAACCTGGATGCTCCTTGTTCCATTCCATCCCTCCATCTTCTCCTCGTCTACTTCTTCCCTCCTTCCCTCTCTCCTCCCCTCACTCCCTCCTCTCCTGACTTCCCTCTCTCCTCCCCTCACTCCCTCCTCTCCTGACTTCCCTCTCTCCTCCCCTCACTCCCTCCTCTCCTGACTTCCCTCTCTCCTCCCCTCACTCCCTCCTCTCCTGACTTCCCTCCCTCCCTCCCTAACCCCCTCCTTCCCTCTCTCCTCCCCTCACTCCATCCTCTCCTGACTTCCCTCTCTCCTACCCTCACCCCCTCCTCTCCTGACTTCCCTCTCTCCTCCCCTCACTCCATCCTCTCCTGACTTCCCTCGCTCCTCCCCTCACTCCATCCTATCCTGACTTCCCTCTCTCCTCCCCTCACTCCCTCCTCTCCTGACTTCCCTTCCCATGTGAAAAGTGGTGTGTAATTGGACTTCAACACTTTCGTTTGTTTTCTGGAGGCAGACAATTAACCAGGAAGAAAAGAAGCAGAAACCTG